>NC_022031.1:45545216-45547017 GCF_000317375.1 Microtus ochrogaster | reverse complement strand
ACTCAAGAACAAGGGCAATGGGTTTTTGATCCTACTGCACGTGCTGGCTTTGGGGGGGCCTGGGCGGTTTGGATGCTCAACTTACTAAACCTGGATGGTTCTATTTTTTTAATTGTTGACCAAAGAGATCTCATCGACCACCCCTCCCAAACATCACACACATTACCAAGTTATTGCTTTTTATTTCCCATAACTTGATGGTTGGACCCTATAGCAAAATAAACAATTTTATGTGTCACCAAATATAAAAATATTAAACTAATTCCTTCTAGAAGCTTGACTCTGAAGGCAGAGATATTGGGCACTTAAAAGAAATCTCACACTGGCTCAGAACGGAGAGATAGACAGTTATTTATTTAGAGGGAAAACTTACAAATCAGGATTCTCTGCTTGAACAATGGATGGAGATCGGGTCCAAAACAAGCTGAATGAGCAAATGGGAACAAAGTGGGGCAGAGAGAAGGGGCAGGACGCACTTTGGCATCCAGGTAAATAGTCTATGAGTCCACACCCCAGTAGGTGGGTAAACCTTCCTGCAGCAGACCCCTCCTGACTATTGTTCATGGTGCTAGAGAGTATTCTGCATGCTATGGGAGGAAAAATGTTATTATTCATTTCATCTAGCTATAAATGCTATGACCTACAAGAGAGACCTGCCTACAAAATACACTGGTGCAATAGTGCTAAAAATGCTAGAGGGGTAACCAACCAAAATTTAACAGGATTTAAGGCCCATTCCATGAGATAGAATGTCTCCCAAATAGAATGTCTTTATCAAAGTCCTCCATTCAAAGTCAAGGGATCTATTTGGTAGAGTAAGCAGAAAGACTAAAAAAAAAAAAAAAAAAAAAAAAAAAAATCAATCACCAGAGGTGGTGGGTGACTCCAAGTAAATAGCATCTTCCTGACACAACAGTCCTGATGTACGTATGAGCTCAAGAGACTGAAGCAACAAGCACAAAACATACATATGTGTAAACCAGAAAAAAAATCTCAACAATGATCAGGAAAATTGTACACAAAATCCCATTCCTAACCATAAGGCTGCTTTTCATTTGACATCTTCTGGGAAAAATTAGTTTTCTGCAGTGCTGAGTCACTGGGTATATAAGTCACAGTCTAAGGTAGGTACCATGTTCATAAATAGTTGATAACACAAAATAGGATCAATGGTTGTATGATGCTATGCTGTGCATGTATCACTCTGGTCCTATGTCTTTCCCAAGTCTCCATTACATAAGCATTCACCATCATGACAGGACCATCATTGAAACTCCTCTCTGATACCCTGTTGTTGCCCAGTCATGGAGATCTTGTGGCTATGATTCCTCAGGATTGGCCCCTTCGCACACTCCACTAACTCATATATTGGGTATATATTGGGGCGGGCCAAATCCAAGCCCTGAATCTGGGCCTGCATGTTCTGAGTTGGTCAGTGCAGCTGTTCTTCAGTTTGCATTTGAATGAGGCTGGCTCTCCCACACTTTCCAGGCTAGGGGCATGGAGTGCTATCAATGACTGTAAACTCACATTTGAGAATGAAAGCTATAGAAGGCTTCTGTGACGTTCCCTGGAAGCTGTCCCCAATAAAGAAACAGTGTAGACAGGAAGCCATTGAAGAGAACTTTAAAAAATTATAATAGAGATGCTGAAGTGCGTGTCTCCAAAGTTGATGACTTCTGGTTGGGTTGGGGCTGGAGAAAGACTCAGTCTTCTTCAAGGTGCTCACCACTGGGAGTTTAACCATGGTACACTTCATGTATAGGCAACATAAAATAGACTTGTATTTCTTTTTTCTTTC
>NC_022031.1:45544463-45545116 GCF_000317375.1 Microtus ochrogaster | reverse complement strand
TTTTTTTTTTTTGTTGGGGAGAGGATCACAAGGTTGAAGTTAGGCCTGGAAGGACTCAGAAGTGAGTGTGATCTGGGTGCATTATGTGAAATTCCCAAATAATCAATACAGATATTATGTTGGATTTTAAAAAGCCAATATTGACACTGTTTGAGGACAAAAGAAGTAAAACCATCTTGACTTTGTGTGTTCAAACGACATTGACATTACCTGCATCATTCCTTCACGACTATTTAAGCACCAAGGGTTTCTAGTATCATTTTTGGAGCACTCAATGTTTATGCCTACATTGCTTTAATGCTAACACTACCAGCTTCATCCTGTTAGGGCAATACTTTTTGCTCACTCAGATTAGATCTCCTTTCATCTAAAAAGCTCAGTTGGAAATATGAGACAATAAAAAGAAAATCTAAGTTGAAATATAAGTCAAAATATTGAGATATGTTATAGATAGGTAGTATATAAAACTTATTTTGCTGACTATTTACTTTATAAAAATTTCTTAGTCACAATAAAAGAAGATGTAAAATATCAGAGTTAATGAATGATATATTCCCATTCTAAGGAAGAGCTGTGTGCCTATACCTCACACTGTTAAGTAAAATAAGGAAAGATAAAAGAAGTATATTAAAAATGCAATGGAAGAGCCGGGT
>NC_022031.1:45540141-45544308 GCF_000317375.1 Microtus ochrogaster | reverse complement strand
TTTCATTGTTACATAACCATATTCCAAAATTACAAGTAGACTACATTAACTAATATCATCTCTATTGTGGCAAACCTCAGCAGGAGGAGACTGAATATTCCAAATTTATTTTTTCTTTCCAATAAAAAATTATTTATGATTTCCATTTTTTAATTTGCTTTGTAGTAAAAAAATACAACCAACTTGATTAGCTTTTTGAAAGAATTAATTGCAGTTGTGGTCCTTGGTCTTTCTTTTTGCTATTGAGTAACCATTCTTGGGTTTTATTATTATATTATGATCTCTTTAAAAGCATAGGGAAGATCCTCAAAGACTAGCAGAGAAATGACAAAAAGAATATTTGAAGTACATATATGTTTAGGCACTGACTTTTTGAGATTTTTATTTATTGCAGATATTATAACATGTAACCCAATTCAAAAATTAAGAGTTAATGTAATTTCACATTTCCTAGAAATTTCTGGATGATAGATCATGCAGAATGTCAAAACAGCTCAAGTTTGCCTTAATTGTTCTTTATTTCTCTAATTGTCCTTTGAATGTACAAAATGCTCCAGAACATATGAAATAGGCCTAGGAGTAAAATCTTCATTTCTGAAGAATCCTTTCTTTTGTTTTGTCATCCTCTGACAGTGGAAGTCAGGTAATATAGATCAAACTTTGAAACACAATAATGATTTAAATTGTTTCTTTATGAAAGTACCTATCCACCTGTCATCTTAGGAACACATATATGCATCTCTGCTTCCACTGTCTCTATGTATTTAGGGGACATTGGTGGGAAGGGCACATTACAAAAGTAGTATAATTTTGTTTGATATTATATAACCTAAGATATGGGTTGCACTTTTAAGAAAGTTGTTCATAGAGACTGAGAATTCAAAATGATCATATGGAAAATCAGAAATACGTCCGATAAAACTAATAGCTTTTAACCGTAAGAAGTAGACAGAAAAATCACAGAGGTCAGCTCACATAAAAGGGGGACAGAGAAATTAAGACATTTAAACTTAAAGTCCTGGTGTCAAAGGCATCCGGAATCTCTGCTTCTGATTCATCCTGTGTTCCTACGACATGTACTTGAGTGGGGATTTCTTTCTGTTGTAGCAGTCTCTCTCTCTTGTATCAGCTTTGCATTTTATTGAAAACCTTATCATGATTTTCAGAGAGGAGCTGATATTGCCACATATAGACACATATAATAAACTAAAAATGTTTTAAACATATATTTCACTAAGCTAAAAATCATTAAGTCTTGTGGAATGAAATGTTGAATAGAGAGAATATGTTGAAAATCATAGTTGGAGCTGATTTTTCTTCCATCTTCATAAAACTGCCAAGAATTGTTGTTTATCAGTTTCCTGTGTCTGAATATTTCTCAAAGCAATGATTTCTTTCAGAACTTCCAATTTATTTCTCTGGGGTCAAGAAATTCCTTTCAGGTGTGTTACCTTGATGACCCCTTGAGTTCTGTTTCTTTTCTTTCCAGGGCATTCTATATAGTGTGGGTGATTGGTTCTTGTGAGATCTTAGTAATGGCTTAGAATGCAGTTGTGGGTGATAGCTGCTTACAACCCCAGAGTCACCCAAGTATTACTCAGTGACATTCTTTCTCATAAATTTTGCTCATTAGATACACTTGATTATTGCTAGTTTTCTGAAAACAATGTTCTATAGCTTCGCTATTTCTATAAGCTTTTGTCAAAATTTCTAATAAGTTTGGCTTTTTATAAGTCCATCAATCACTTAATACTGCTACATCCTAAGACTTGTTATTTGTAAGTATATGCACATACATATGTGTGTTCATGTGTTTCCAGGTGCATATATGTGTATTTTTACCTCATTTCCTGTCTGGCCCCCAACTCTTAGCAGGCAAGAGTGCCTGAATTTCTTTTTCTAAGGGAAGGACCCTTTGATATTTCCCCTTCTATAATAGCATGTCTATTGATTTTGTCAGAGTCAGTGTATTGTTTGTGCAACCATATCTAGGAGACAGAATATCTTGTATTCTGGCCTCTGCAATCTTTCTGTCCCCTATTCTGCAATATTTCCTGAAACAGAGAGGAAAAGAACTATGCTGAAGATGTACCCATCAGTGCTGGGTCTTAATAATCTCTTGACCTAAGAATTGTGCTCAATTTTTGGTTTCTGCATTGGTTTACATTTGCTATAAACACAAGTTTCCTTAATGAGGGGTGGTAGATACACTCATCTGTGGGTATCAATATGTAGTTGGGAACTATGCTAGTTTATCCAAGTGGTGTTGGTAGATTCTCTTATAAGATACATTACATTCAACTACCTTTACACTTAGCTTGGTTTCTGGTAAAAGAAATTATTTCCTTCCTCTTGAGTGGGTCTTAAGTCCAATTATACATCTTCTGGTTCCCACAAATATCTTAGTTCTACTTATTGCAACTTTACGGATGTCTTGTCACCTGGTAACTGTTGTGATTCTTAGGTGTTACCGCTGGATAGGACTATTTATTACTTCCCTCCCTGAGCAACTTGAAAAGCATTTTCTAGTTCTATGAAAACTAGATAAGGAGACTTTTCTGTTAGAACTGAAAGTATCCTGTGTCATGAGTGCTCAGTGACTTCTCTGATTTTTGACCTTTGCAGGGGTAACCAAAGACAACAGAAATAATCTGTATTATTTTGAAAATAACTTGAATGCCCATAACCAATCACTTGAAAGGAGGTTTCTCATGTCTGATGTTACAGAATTTGGTAGTCTATTGTTTTTGTGGGAAATTTTGTCAGACCAATTGGAACAACCTCATTTAACATATGTGTGTGTATGTTATATGTGTGTGTTATGTATATATTGAATGTATATTTATATGCATTGAATATATTTATAGATGAATATAAAGTAGTATGGTTCCTTGAACTGTATCAAACAACCTTGTTAATATTTTTCCATTATAATTTTTCTTTATTCTGTGGATTTCATCATATTTCACTTTTACTTACCTATGCAGAAGCTTTTGAGATTTATGAGGTATGGGATTTTGTTTTGCTATTAGTTTTGTTTTATTTTGTTTTGGGTTGTTGTTTCTTATGAGTGCTTGTTATCCAACACAGCTCCTTATGTTCATGTAGCAAATGCTTAGCCAACAGAGCTACCTCTTCACTTCCATTTTAATGCTAAGCTTATGACTGTAACTTCTGATGATATTCAAAAATCAAAAATTAGGTCAGTCAGTTTATTATTTCACATATTTGGGAAACATAGTATTAATAACCCAAATTTGGATATAAGGACATTTATAAATCAAAGTCACAAATAATCAAATAAGCATCACAGTTTTCTAAAAATAATTATCTTGTAAAAATACAGTTCGGGACAAAACTGCTGATTCCATGAACAAACTGTGAAGGAGAAAAAGTGACTAAGATAGAATTGTCATAGCTTATAAAAAGTAATCACCATTTCTGTCAACTATTAATCTTAAACATTAAATTAATGCTTCACAGATTTTCTGTTTTACAGAGTTTGATAAGAAGATATAACCAAAAGCCTAATGTGAGGTTTTATCTTTTAGGTTATTAAGTACATATGCTATTTGTGACCAAGCCCAGGATTTTGTAAAGTTTATGCCATTGATTTTTAAAATGTTGCATCCCCAGATTTGCATATATTATAGAAATTTTTGTATATATATTTAAATCTCCCAAATCCCATGGAAATTCATTACTAATTTAAGTGTACTTCTTCCCTTGTGGATGTGGCTGCTTTTTCTTTTAAGAACTTAATCTGGTACTGTGAACTGGATCACAGCCCATACCTAGGGAGATCAGAAACCCAAGGAGGAGTCCACTTCACTCATTAGGTTGCTTATTGGACATGATGTCAAACTGTCGTCAATTTTTTTTTATGTCTGTACATGATTGCTGTTCTGATTCATTGGTCAGAGAAGCATTTTTTTCCCCAGAGGATTATGGTGATTGCAGATCCAAAACTAGGGGAAACAAGAGATAGGGGACTCTTCAACCCTAAATTGGACAACTACACAGGACAACAGCCCTCTAAGCCTGAAGAATCATCATGAAAGAAGACATAGAAAGAGTGAAAGAACTAGAGAAGAGGAGAATTCTAAAATGCTGTCTTTTGTTTGTGTGAGAGAAAGTCTCTCTCTCTCTCTCTCTCTCTCTCTCTCT
>NC_022031.1:45479974-45540041 GCF_000317375.1 Microtus ochrogaster | reverse complement strand
TCTCTCTCTCTCTCTCTCTTTCTCTCTCTCTCTCTCTCTCTCTCTGTGTGTGTGTGTGTGTGTGTGTGTGTGTAAGTGCACAGGGACATGTATATTGCTGGGAGCTCCTTGTCCCACCCAGTCCCATAGCCACTTTTAAAATAACCACTCAGAGGCTTAATATTAATTGCAAAATGTTTGGCCCATTATCTCAGGATTATTAATAACTAGCTCTTACAACTAAATTAACCCATTTCTAATAGTCTATATTTTACCATGGAACTTGTGGCTTGTTACCTCACATTTCGCTTCTCTGGCAACTGTTGGTGTCTGTCAGACTCCACCTTCTTTTCTCCTTATATTTTCTTTAATTTCTTGCCTTGTTCTATTCTGCCTGGTTTTTGGTCAAATAAGCGTCTTTATTAACCAATGATAATAAAACATATTTGCAGCATACAGAAGTGTAGTATGGTGATTGTTTTTTCATTTCTCAGCAGCCCAGACCCAAAATAATCACACAGAAACTATATCAATGAAAACACTGTTTGGCCTGTTATCTTAGTCTTCTTATTAACTAACTCTTACATCTTTAATTAACCTTTTTCTTTTATTCTGTGTATCGCCAGAAGGCTGGCTTTACCAGGTAAAGTTCCAGCATCTATCTCCTTTGGGAGTTACATGGTTTCTCTTCAACTCTGCCTACTCTCTCTGTACATCTCTGCTCGGATTTTCCACCTGGTTTTACTCTGTTATGTGATTGGAAAAAGCAGTTTCTTTATTAATTAATGGCAATAAAACAAAATCACAGTATACAGAAGGGCATCCCATATTTCATGTACCATGATATGAGTGTGAATGTTAAAAGGCAAGTTGCAGAAGTTATTTCTTCCGTTCTACATGTGTGTTCAGATATTGAACTAGTTCTTCGTACTGAGTGATTAGCACCTTTATCTGCTGAGCCACCTTTCTGACCCTCACCTAACTTTGTTATTGAACTAATTAGATGTTTCTACTCATTATTAACAAACTTGATATAACAATGTATTTAATTGTCTCCTCAAAAAGGATAACACAAGTTGGATCATCACTGGAAAGCACTGGGCTCATAGAAAGTTAACTGACAGGAAAAGTTTTCCTGTGTTTATGGAATTTATCACACATTGATTTTTGTTTTAAATCAGGATCTTTAATGGAAATAGTTTCTAACATTTTATCCCCTGTTTTGCAGAATTAAACAAATCTCGATAGTAGCTTGAAGTTGGTAGCTTCTTGCTGAGCTACTGTCCCAGCCAGGTGAGAGCTGAGTACTTTTTACGTTTGCTGCTTATTGGTTTTGAGGGGGAAAATTATCTTTGGATCAATGTGAGCATAGCAGATGCCAAAGTGCAGTATTGATTTGCTTCAGTAAGAAAAAAATGCATGGGGGATTGAAGCTGCAATAGAAAAGCCACCTAATTATGCTCATGATAAAGCTCTATAATTCTTTACACAGATCCATCTTATAACTCAGCCAAAGTTAAAGTGGGAATGCAGGAGGAATTATTACATCTGAATTTTTCTGGTTTATGATATGTAATTCCCATTGCAATGTAGCATTGCTTAATTTCAACATTGGCCCAGACAAATGCTCTGTGAGCATCTTTTTTGTAATTGCAAGTTTTCTCCAATGTTATAATGCAGGTGTGCATGCATTCTTAGCTAAGAGGATGAATTCCTAATATCCATGCAGAAAATAGTGTTGCTTTACCTATCATGAGTTTCCTAGTTGACACTGGCAACATTTTTTACAGTAAAAGAACAAAGGATACCAAAGAACAGCACACCAATCAGAGCTCAGAAAAATGTGCAATCCTTATGGCAATAAAGGATTTATTATAAAATTTAAAGCATTTGACATGCACAGGTTTAGAACAGTGGTTTCCTGGGCTCTCCTGACAGCACGAACTCTGACTTTTTCTGGAGGTCTGGCTATGATGGGGTTTGTGAGCAGAGTGCTATAACTAGCTTAATGGCAACACAGACCTGCTGCAACCTGACCCTCAATCTGGGGTGGAGAGAATGTCTCTCAGGCAATGAGCAGACTTTCTCTGACATGTTTAATTGGGCGGAGCCAAAAGGCAAAGTAGCCTTCATCATAGTAATGCTGCTTAGGATTTTAAGAAGCAATTAGCATTTTAAGAAGCCGTCCTGGTCAAAAAAGGACTACAGATACATAATAAGGACAAATTCAAACATAAATGAACTCTAAATGGGTCACAGTGATGGATAAATGTACTTAGGCTTGGGAGGGAGAAGAAAAATAGTATAGTTACAAAAAGAAATGAATGGTTTAAAAATAAAAGTCTTTAAAGAGATAAAGATATTAAAATAAATATTAAATAGTCATAGAGTAAAGCATATAAACCACATAAAAATGGAAAATACACAGAAAGTCTGGATTATGTATATTATTGTATTTCTTTGAATTTTTTGACTGTGAAGAAGCTAAGTACAGAGAGATATTTCATTGTATGGGCTGCAAAGCTAAACTAACATATATGTTTTAAAGGTTTCTTGACTTTAGACTTTGGGTTTAACGATATGTTATTTTTGAAAAGAGGTTCTTCTTTTGTTCCCACAGAAGATGAGAACCTTTGGACTTCTTCCAGACTAATGTGGTTTGATGGGCCAAGATCCCCTGAAAGGTCTCCATAAACAGCTCCAAAATACTACTTCTCTGAGCAAAATGTAGGAAGCAGTTTAAAGAGAACTATGCCAACATTCTCAAATATTGTTTATAAACATTTCTTTACATTTAAAGGGGGATATGCTATAGAGATTTGCATTGGTATGGATCTTGGTATTGATACAAATTTAAGGTGAATTTTGTTATACCGTGTATATGTATTTTTGATCTTGATTAAGGTATTGTGTTTGTTCAGCTCATTAAAAATGCAATGTATAATTGAGAAACATAGGTTAATAGTCATCTAAAATAGTCAAATTGTACTCTTGTTAGATTTTATAAATATAAAGAGATATATTTCAGTTGGATAGTTATTCTTTAAATCTTTGAGAGACCTACAAAATATGGTATTTAAAAGGTTTAAGAACTTAGGACTTTTCATGACAATGAGACACATCTGTTCCTGGCAGTACCAATCAACTTCAAAAAGATGACAGGCATTGAAGGGGCTCCTTCAGTTGGGCAAGAAACTGCTCTTGCCTGAACTGCTTGATGGTCTGCTGTGTGAACTGGACATGCAGGACCCATGAAGAGAAGACTGTTGAACTTGCCTAAAGGTCAGATGATTCTTTGGGGTTTCTGCTTCATGAAAGAGTCTGCCAGTTATTCTGCAGGACATAGAAGAAAGCAACTGATGGACTCTGCCATTACAAGGCAGAACAGATCTTCAAATTTTCTGCTTCATGGAAAAGTCTTCTGGATACTATGGGTCTGTTGGGCTGAATATTAGATGTCCCAATGATACAGGAGATCTTTGGGTGACTTTCCATGTAGCAAAATGTCTCTGTCAACTCTAGAGTTTTGGAAGTTGCTTACAATGCACTTCCTGTTTACTTAGGTAATATTATATCTTTCTGGAGTCTTTCTTGGAGTTGAAGAATATAGTTTTCCTTAGTTATGATAAAAGATAAAGTAGACATAAATATTGTAGCTGTAATCTTGCTTAATAACTGTTTTTGTTATATGTAATTTTACTGTTTTAATGTTAAAACCTTTCTTTTTATTTAAACAAACAGGAGGGAATGTGAGATTCCCCTCTCTATGATGTGAATACCATTGGTTAATATAGAAACTGGCTTGGCCTGATAGGGTAGAACAGAGCCAGGTGGGAAAACTAAACTAAGGAAGGGAGAAAAAAAGGGCAGAGTCAGGGAGAAGGCATGGAACTGCTGCCCCAGAGACAGACATGCTGAAACTTTGCTGGTAAGCCACAGGCATGTGGCAATACACAGATTAATGGAGACAGGTTAAATTAATATGTAATAGTTATCCAATAAGAATTTAGAGCTAATGGCTAAGCAATTATTTAATTAATACAGTTTCTGTTCGGTTATTTTGAGATTCTGGGCAGCTGTGAAATGAACAAGCGACTTCCTACTACAGTAATGATTCAGTTTACTGCAGGACATGCTCGTTATTCCTGCCCACATTCTCCATGACTTCTTTCACAACACTTGAGTAAATAGAAAAGGAGACATCTGGAAAATAATTTAAATATGAAACCTCATGCATAGACTTGTTTTTTTTTAACAGTTTATGGAGCTATTTTGGAATAGTTCAGAGTCCTTAGGAAGCTGAAAAATGGAGGATATGTAGATCAGTAGATTGGGAGCTAGTTCCACTTCTTATCTACACTTAGCTTCCAGAGTACAAACACAATCTGTCCAAACAACTCCATTTCCTACAGTCATGCCTTCCCTGCAGTGATAGACTATATCCCATCAAATTTACATCAGACTACATCCTTTGTCCATTACGTTGCTTCTAATAAGGAAATGGTCACAGGAGTAACTAACTAACTAACTAAAATAACTAAGACAGCTGGGAAGAGATAAACACATAAAAACTAGGAATGATCCAGTATCCCTTTATATGTACCCAGGTTCTGAGTGATTAACTGGGTGAGGAGTTGTGTGTCTCTATTTTGTTGATCAGATGAGAAAGTCAGATTCACTAAAGTGATTATGAATTCCAAGTGACACCTTTTTTTAAAAAAAAAATCTGTTCACCATGTCTATTCCTAGGGATATTATGAATAATATTCAGTAATTTTTTTAAAATTTATTTATTTATTAAGGATTTCTGCCTCCTCCCCGCCACCGCCTCCCACTTCCCTCCCCCTCCCCCAATCAAGTCCCTCTCCCTCATCATTTTTTATCAATATAGACTCTTCAAAGAGCAGGTCACCTTTGCATAGACTTTTTAGCATTTCCCTTTAAAAATACAGTTCTCCTATCTGAAAAGAAATCTGGAAAGCTTAGTGGTTATTTTCTTGATGAGAAGAGGGGCTGTGGCAAATTTTCTTGATGCTTGTATTTGAGGGATGATTTCCATCACTCCTACAAATGATTTTCTAATTGTTTTCAAAGATTTGCTCAGATGATATGGCTTCTATTTATAATACCCACTAAAGTTTCAGGAGACTAAAGTTTTCATGCCTGGTAGGCAAAGTGACCTGTTTCTGTTGAAAGTTATGGGAAAGAATTCTCTAGTGACTTTGTTTCTAGATAGTATTTCAGAGATGGGTGATCACACTTCATTGCCAGGGGAATTAAGTGTGTTATGTTTGATTCTATTGGAAGACTGCACCTGAAAGAGTATACTTCATTTCCTCTGAGCTTTTCTGGGTTCATAGAAACATTTTATGGTTTTGCTTTGTGTACTTGGCCTGTGATACATCAGAGATGTGTGTAGTAGCCTCACGATAAAACCATTGAATCTTCTTAAAGTATCTTTGGTGAGTCCTAGCATGTAAATATTTCTCTGTAGATCTTGATTGTGGAATTGTTTACGGGAGTTTTTATAGAATGTCAGTCATAAATGAAATGCATATTTATGCCAGAGACCTTCTTCTACCCCACACACCTGAACTACTCCTTTCTAGCTGAACTAACTTCTTGGTGCAGCTGTGCACAATTTGGCTCAGTTGGCTTGCAGTACTGACTTGGTAGTTTCCCACTGGGCAAAACCCCTGAGGTTTGGGTCCCACTTACTAAGAGGCTAAGTTACCCCTGCCCATGGATTTCTGCTGTAACTCCTCTATAGCTTCTCTGACCTATGTGTCTCATTGCTCCTATCCAGCCAAAAATCTTATATTCAGCTGCTGCCAACCTGCTTTGACCAGACTGACCTCTGATGTCTGGAGCTCTAATTCTGTCTGTCTTTTTTAAATTTTTGCCCAACTGAAAACTTCTCTATATGTGGGGGTGCTGCTCTTTAGTATTTAAATAAACTTGTTAGCAATTCTAAGTCTGAGGTGATTGAGGTACTAATCTAGGGCTTGCCTTACTGCCACAACTGTGACACCTGCTGGCCATCAATATTATTAGACCTACAACAATTTTCAAGCTATATAAAATGAAGAAATCTTGTCCCTATGCCACGCAACAGGCTTGAATGCTTAGAACAAGATTCAAGGACTAGGAAGAAGAATTGAATCACATACTAAGGTTATACAAGGTCCAAAAGAACCACTTAGTGACTTTTACAAATATTAACTAAATCTGTACAAATAGAGGTTACTGATCCAGAAGCTAGACAAGTATTAATTGAATCTCCAGTTTTTAATAATGGCAACTTAGAATTAAAAAGATACTGAGTCTTTAAAAGTCAGAACACCACCAATGGATGAATGGATCCTGTACCCAGCTAATGTTGAGTCATTTGCCTATAATACTCAGGCTTGGGTATGAGAAGCAATATCCAAAGGTATAAAGATACATCAATGTGCCAAATATTTTAATTGTTGTAGAACAGCCAAACTTAGAAGGGACTGAAAACAAACTGTTTTTTAGAAATATTTTTCCTTTAGGAAATTACAAAAATAGAGGTCTCAGTATTCTGAATTATGTAGAAGATGTGGCAAAGACCGATATTGGACCAATGAATGTAGATCAACAAGAGACAAACAATGCAACCTGTTATCATTGGGAAACTCCTTGGGGAGCCTGTCCCAGGCCCCCAGGTCAAACATGGTTCAGCAACTCCCAGTCACAATGGAGGACAGGCCTCTCCAGGAAAATTAAAACATCTAGAGCCTGTCATAGAAAAAAAAATCATACTGTTCTTGATGATAAATAACCATCGAGGATGAAATAAAAATTCTAGTAGAAAATGGGAAAGATATATTTTGGCAGAATTCTATTAATGATCAAAGACCAAAGCTGAGAGTGTGAATAAATATTATAATTGAAGAATTACTGGTCACAGGTATGGATGTGACTATTATTTACTCCAGAATCTTGGCCTGCAAATTGGTCTCTTCAGGGGGCAAATGTTTAATTCTTAGGAATCAGAACTCTATCTCAAGTAAAACAAATCATGAGATTGATTGAATACATAGGTCAAGAAGGACAGAGAGGAAGCCAAATGTAAAACTACAGTAAATCTATGGGGTTGTGATCTGCTGCAGCAATGGAATATCCAGATAAACATTCCTGTCATCTCAACAATGGAACATAAACTAACCAAGGATAGAAGGGTATTATAAGGTACTATAAAAATAGTCACCACCCATTCAGGCTGTACAAAACCACAAAATAACTAGCAAACTTTCAGAAGTACCAACAGCTCTTTTCTTTAAAATGGTAACTTAGAAACCTATAGGGTTAAACAATAACCTTTAATAATAGAGAAAATGTGTGCCTTAGAACAGCTGGTATAGGAGCAACTAGATGCTCAGCATATTGAAGAATCAACCAGCCCTTGGAATTCTCATATATTTGTTGTTAAAAACAAGTCTGGAAAATGGAGAATGGTGACAGATTTAAGAACTCTTAATAAGGTGATTCAACCAATGGACCCTCTAAACACTGGAATTCCTTTGCCTTCCCTATTGCCTAAAATCAAATCAAATCAAAAAATTTCAAACCCTCCCACATATATTTTTATCATTGTGATACTTTTCATTGAATAATGTCTATATGCATAGAGATTGTATTCCACATAGTTAGAAAATTTTCAACCACTCAAAGAACTGTAGAATATGGCATTTAAGTTAATTAGGATTCTGTTGACATGAGACATGATTGCTCCTGGAAGAACTAATGTATTTCAGAGAAAATCTTGGGCATTGAAGACACTCCATTTGGAGCTTGTTGGCTTCTTGGAAAAATTGGACTTTGGGCAAAGAACTGCTCCTGCCTCAACTACTGACAGAATGCACAGTGTCCAAACTGGATAAGTACAAGCAAAAAAACGGCCAAATTTTGCCAAGACAGAGTAAGACAGTTTTTAAATTTTTCTACCTCTGAAAATGATCTGTTTAATACTCTAAGCCTTGTCTAAAGTTGTTTGCCCCAATGTTGCAAATAAGATTTTTGGTGATAGTGCAGGTAGCTGATTATCTCTGTCATTTCTTGTACATTTTGGAAGTTGTTTGATTGCACTTCATGTTTACTCAAGTAATATTATTTCCCTTCTCATGTCTTTGATGTGGTTGAAGACCAAATAGTTGAAGCTACTTTCTTTTCATGACATAGCCAAGCCACTTTAATATAAAGTTTAGACTCCTTAGGATAGGATAACTATTGAAACATTTAGTATATGCTTCTTGTTTGATGTTGTTCATGCTGGCTGTAATTCTAATTTTGCGTATGTTTTGTCAGTTCTTTTCCCTGGACAATACTTGATATTTGTTGTTATTGTATATAGTTTTGTATTGGGCTTAGAACTCTCTTGATTTAGACAAAAGGCTGAGGTGTTGTGGGAACTCCTTCAGCTTTAAGATATCAGCCCATGTTAGGCATGGTCTCATGTACTATAAGTCCATAGGTAAAACATGCATGGCTCTCTTTGCCATTAGAGTTGGTTCCAGTTTTTAGAGCATACAGAGAACTGTGGCTTGCTACCCTTTCTGTGATTTTATTACCAAATAAATAAACCTTTGTTATACTCCATTCTGGGCTTTTGTGGAATTCTTTGGTATGACTACAGCAGAATGAAAATGGCAGATACTTGCAAAGGAAACAGTGAAATATTCTATAATGGAGCTCTACATATGTATAATGTTATTTTGAAAATAAAGGGTATTTTTCCTTGAGCATTGGTTGACTCCTCTTGAACTGAAGACAAAATTTCATTACTTAAATGTTCCTTTTATTTTAATTGGTTTAAAAATTATATGTTCATTAGAAAGTAATTCTTAATGATACTTTCTGGATTTTGAAAAAATATTTAATTATGGTATGTGAAATAAAGACTATTAAAAACATTTTTGACCAATTTCTTCTTTTGCTCTTTGGCCTCTGCTCAATAAACTGTTCTGGTTGGCCATACTCTCATTAAGGTAGAGTAAATTGTACATTTATACATTTCCTGCTTGAGACCTACTGAAGAGTTTTGATCTCACATCAAATCTTGGAATATTTCACCGGTAATCACAGAGCTTCACCACTGTTTCTAATGCAAGCAAATTCTATTTGAAGTGCAGTCTGCTTCTCAGAGAAGCAGTTCTCTTCACACTAATTAAAGAGTTTGCTGGATTAGGTCTGCTCTGCAGAACAGAGAGGATTTCTGTGTTGGTTCAGTGTGGAAATGATGTAACCTCATTCAACAGGCAGAATGAGACAGCTGTTCTGCCCATGTAGAAGCAGAGAGAACTATCCAGATTCCTTTATCCTCAGTAGAAGTATTGATGCGTATAATAACAATGGTGGGTTGATCCCTAATTTCTTGAGAAACTGCTACAATGCTTTCCAAAGTGGCATCCTCCTGGATATTAACCTTCATCAGGCGATGAAAGGAGACAGAGACAGAGACCCACATTGGAGCACCGGACTGTGATCATATTCTCTGCATTACTTTACCTTGTCCCTTCCTACTCCTAAATACTGCATTCTGTTTCCCAACCAGTTCTCCTCCTACATTCATATCTTAGATTTTTGCACAGGTCCTACATAGTTGGCCATAGCTACTGTTTATTCATGACTATATGGATCATGCCATATTTGGAAGGCAGTATTTCATAGGATCCCTCTGATCTTCTAACTCTTACCATCTTTTCTTTTTTTCCCCCAATATGTTCCCTAGGTCTTGGAGGTGGTACTTTATATAACTTGTTTAGGGCTGTACACACTAACAGTCATCTAATCTCAGCATTTTGAACAGTTACGAATCTCTGACTCTTGCTATTGCCCACTCCAAAGAGAGACTTTTCTCTGATGAAGGAAGAGAGCAGCATTAGTCTAAGAGTATCCTTAAAAGACGGTATGGCTCCATATCTGTTTACCTTAATAATAATAAGCGTCAGTGACATTTTCAACCATAGAATTTTCTCAGGTCAGGTTTACAGGACCACATATGTCTTTCTTCTCATGAAGTAAAACTCACATCCAGTTGGCAAATAGCTGTTTATTTTACTTAGAAATTGGCATGTTGCTTCAATAAAAAAGATGCATATATTTTATTATTCCTGGATATTTTTAAGCCATTTCATATATATGTATGTATATAAGCCTATAAAATATTCACAGAGATAAGTTATGGCATTAATGAGAGCAATAACTGGTAGCTGTGTTGCATATGTCAAGAGGAAAGGGGGATAAATACATTGGGGATTCTGGGTTTAACCAATGGTTTCAATTAAAAAGTTATTTGATTTCTTGACTTTGTCAGCTGTTTCTTTGCTCAGTAATTAAACATAATCCAACTAATGCCTTTGAGAGCACTTTACAAAGCCCAATATAAATAAAATAAAGCTTTATTATTCACAATAAACTTTTAAATATTGAGTGTAAATGTACTTTTAATATAATTTCCTTTTTCCCTTTAACTGAAAATATATTTTTTCTTCATTCGATATAACCTGGTTACAAGTTTATCCTATCTACTCTTCTTACTTCTTCCCCTCCCTTCTGGATCTACTCCCTTCCTATATATATTTCATTGACAAAAACAGGGTTCCAAAAAATAATGACCAAACATGACAAAATAAAATATGATAAGATAAAAAGAAAAAAAGGAAAGAAAGAAGAAAAGAGAAAACAAAAGAGAGAAAGAAAAAAAGAAAGAACAAAACTGAAGCTATGCAAAATAACCCAACAGAAGGAAAAGAACCTTAAGATCAGGCACAAGAACCAGCAACCTACTCATTCACACGTTCAAGAGTCTCATAAACTTTACACTAAAAGCTATAATAACTACACAGAGGACCTGGTGCAAACACTGCTTCAGTCTCTCTACATTTGTCTGAGTCTTGCTCTGTTGATTCAGTGGGCTTTGTTCTCCTGGTTTCTTTCAGCCCCTCTAGTTCTAAATGTCTTCAAGCCTCTTCTTCAGTGGGGTTCTCTGAACTCTGAGGGGAGGGGTTAGATGGAGACATTCTACTGTGTTCCTACAATTCTCTCTCCATGTAGTGTCTGACTGTGGGTCCCTGCTTTTGTTCCCATCCACTGAAGGAATATCTGCTTCTCTGATGATGACTATAAGGCCTTGATATGATCATAGCAGATTATCATTAGGGGTCATTATACTGATACTTTTATTGAAAGCACCAGTAGTGTCTGACTTTACCTAACAGCTCTCAGATATCTAGTCTTTAATTCTTATTTACCCAAGCAGTGTCAGGTATGAAATCTGTCTCAGGAATTGGGTCTAAATAAAATCAGACATTAGTCAGCTATTCCTACAAGTTCTGTGCCAACATTGCCCTATTCTATCTTGCGGGCAGGACAAATTGTAGATCAAAGGTTTTTATGGCTGGGTTGGTTTTTACATCTTTTTGGTACTGTGCAGAGCCTTTCCCCTACATTCTAAAATTTTCATTCAAAAACATTCTGTACTCATTTACATGTTTAATAAAAATACCAATTAAATTTTTGAAAATAGTAACATTAAAAACACAAAGTTATAAAGTTTACAAATTTTACACAGTTGGAAGTCAAGATTTTAACAGTATAGAAGACCAAGATCAACTATGAGCACATGTTCAGCTGATAAGACATAACATTCCTGGACAGGCTCAGGGAATGACATCCATCCATTTTCTGCTTACTTTGTGCCCACATTTGGTAGACTTCAACCTGAAAAGCAGAACAAGAATAATTAGGAGTTGACTAGTGAAAGCTAACACTTAGAAGTATAAGCTCAATCTCGTGTATTTTTGCCATGACCTTGATTGCATATGGTTCCTCTTGAAGCCAGGACCATCTCCCTGAAACTGAAGTTGCACATAAAGTGCCTGAGATGGAGCCAGGAAATTTCGTCAACTCCCTCTTGCTCTCTTGCTTAAAAATATGAGCCAACATGTACATGACAGTATGTACTGATTTAATATATATGAATTGTTTCTTCACTTCCTCTCACCATTAAATTCTTTCCTAAGGTTTATGGGTATTATGAGACATTTAGTCTAATCTAGTCAAATGGCAACTTTACAAAGCCAGTACCAGGATTTCTTGTCATTTAGGGCTTCCAAGATTTGTTTGTAGTTCATACAAAATTCAGAATTGATAAAATTAGAATAAAGTTATGAATAATTAAAGTCATGAAGTGTGCAAAGAATTTAAATATTTCACAACTGATGTTACTTTTAATCCTCTGTCAATGCAGCTGACACAAAACTTCCATTTATTCTTTTAGAAGAGTCAAGAAAAATCATGGCAAATAAACCCTGCTAATTTTTAATCTAATATTAATGTTTACAGTGAATGTTTCGAGCTGAATTTGAGAAAGAACACATGAATACTGTTATTAATGAAAGACAACTCTATATCTAGTGTCAATTAAAAACACCACGCATTTGCAATGCATAATTGGTTTTATCTCTCTGCTTCCTTTGACATTATTACCACCTCCTTTTCCAGAATGTTCTCTGAGTGCTGGCCCCAGGCAAGTTTGATAAAGATTTTCTATGAGTGAACACTCACGTTCACTTATTCTTCACACTTTGTCTAGTTATGTCACTTCATTGACTGCTGCCTATTGCAAGACGGAGCATCTCTTCTCAAGTTCGAGAGCAGCCCAAGTTTAAGGGTACAAACATAAACCTTTAGAATGTAGTTTGACAGCATAACCATTTAGCAAAGTAACAATCATAGCTTCCCCCCACCAGGTTTCAAGGCACTCCCTCCTTCAGCTTTGAGCTTTTGACTAAATTTACAGCATCAGGTATGAATTATTAGCTGTGCAGATGACCTTGAATTCCATCAGAAAGTGGTTGATTACCCTACAGCAGTCATTCCATTTTAAAAAGTATACTATGCAGCTAGAATGCAAAGGCACATGGGCATGGCAATTCAGTCAGTGACTACAGGTGCACACATAGGGCACACACGTTTTTGCAGTTCAGAAAACTTTCATCAGTCAGTTCTCTCCTCCCAAGGTATAGGTCCTGAGGATTGAACTCACAGCTAAGCTGGAAGAACCTGTGCTTACCTGCTGAGTCATCTCTCCGAAACACTCCATGATGATTTTCAAGTAACCATTTTCAGCAGGTGGTATTTCATATTAACTAAGTAACAAACCAACTCTGTTTATTACCATGTTGTCTCTTAAATAAACTGTAGCTACGCACATGATGCAGATTACCAAACTGTGGATCAGGCTTCCTGTTTACCTCTGAGTAAACAGATTCGTGGATAAAATATTAGTAAGTGAGGCACATAGAAACATATTTTTTTGTGGGAGCCATATAAGTCAGAAAAGGAAAACCTGAGAGGGAAGTTGGGACAAATTGTCTTTTATTTTTTTAAATAACAAAGACTAGTATAAAGGGGGAATTTCTTTTATATGAAGCTTCAGAGACTAGAGTGTGTGTTCTTTCTACAGTAGTAAACAGATGTGAGGTCATTCGATTTTTAAAAATGTTTGATCTCTGCATATTATTAATTAGAGTAAATATTTAGCTGGGAAATTTTCTAGTAGAGAACAATGATTTGAGATTTAGAAACAAATAACCTAAAATCAATAGCTGCATGGTATATCTTTATGGCAGGCATACTTTAATACCGAGATGATGAGCTTTTTATATATATAAAATATATATCAATAATTAAATTAATTTTTTAAAAATACTTTACACTTTCCTCTAAAAGAGATGATTTCTCTGTTACCCACAGGTATATCTGAATGCCAAGTAATTATTTACTTAAGTAAATTCTAGAGAACACATTAACATATAATTATTAATATATTAATACTAGTCACTCACTTTACCTACAGAAATGGGTGATTATGCTAATGAGCAGTGTTAAACCTGTTCACATGATAAATTAATCCTGCATAATGCAAGTTGTATATTTGCCAATAAATTGTCTCAGTTTGTTTGCCTTTACTGAAACAATGTAGGGAAAATGCTCTGAAAACCTCACCTACCTTGTAATAAGAATGACAGACTGCACTATGAATCTGATTTACAAGAACTAACTGAATGTGATAACCTTGAGAAGAGGGCAGAAACAAATTGAAATGCCAGACAATCCAAAGTCAAGAGATTTTGTTTACACTTCACTATATACATTTAAATATTTACAGTACATAAAGCACACTGAATAAATGCATGAGCATGCAATAAAATAATTGAAATAGTGGAGTCTGTTTAGCCCAATGTACATAATAATATCTGATTTGGCACTGGGAAAAATAAGTAAATTGGATGTTGGTTCTCCAGAAATATGTACATTCCTTCTATAGTATAAAATTGTTACTGTTAGATGCCATTTCTCAATCCCTTTGCAGGTGATTTGACTTGTGACCAAACTCCAATGGAATGGATAGTAGGGATATGCACTATTGACTCTCATCTCTTAAAACTCTTCTTTACTCTCTCATGATTTCTGTCCATGTGGTCAGTTCAGTGTGAGTCCTTAGGCTGATCTTGAAATGCATGCTTGGAGCATGGCAGAATGTTGACTGAGGTTTTTTTCCCACCCGGTCCTGCAGTTATTCATTCCCAAAGAAACACACAAAGGTATACATTAATTATAAACTAACTGACCTATTAGCTCAACCTTCTTATTAACTCTTATAACTTATATTAGCCCATAATTTTTGTCTGTGTTTGCCACATGGCTTGGAACCTTTTTCAGGAAGGCAGTCACATCTTGCTTGCTCTGGTTTCCTCTCTGTCTAAGTGAAGATTGCAGACTGAAACTTCCCTCTTCTTAGAATTCTCATTGCCCTGCCTCTACTTCCTGCCTGGTTGCCCCACCTATACTTCCTGCCGAGCTACTGGTCAATCAGTATTTATTTAAGATACAAGTGATATGGTACCATTTTCCCACAACAGCAGAGTCTCTATTGGCTTCACCAATTTAATATGTGAATAGATGTGTGGAATAGAAGTTTGCTCATTTTCCAGTAAATGATTTTAGGTGCTATCCTTTGGCCTGTGGTAAGCCAATAAAATTCAATGACTATACAGCATTTTGATTTACCAAACCCAATTTTTTCTTTTCTCAAATATCTTAAGTGTTGAAAGTATTGAACAAAAGAAGCATGAGTTATTGACATGTATAATGCTAGATGAATGAATGTGTGTGTGTGTGTGTGTGTGTAAAATCACCTTGAATTGGACAACTAATTTAAAATGTTTGCATATACTATCAAATTTGATTATAAAAATACAAGTGTAATGCCTAGGTAGATGTACTGTAGGGGCAGATTCTAGAGCCTTTTGGAAGATGGGAAGATTTAATTCACAGGGCCAGAGAAGCAAATGATTCTTAGCCAGTATTGGAATGCTGCACTGTATCACTATATATATATATATAGGGAGAGCTGGAGATGCAAGCAAGCACTCCTCTAGACACAAGGAAAATGAAATTGGTTGCAGCAAATAGTATGGCGCTGAAAGCATGATAAACAGCCATCTCGTAATCCCAACTCCAGAGATACACCAAAAGCTAGTGCACTTAATACATTCAGAGAGCAAGGCTTATGTGCTTTTGCAAATGTGAGCTAGTAGGGTGAAGTCAAGCTTCACCTAAAACTTCTTTCCCCCACCAGCACAGCAATAGGGAACATTCTAGGGGAAACAAACAACAGAAACTTTCTGGGCTAGGGTTCAAGTTTTAAACATGCAAACATTCTTAAGGAAGCGGCCTCAGAAGTAAGATATATGAGATTCTCAAAGGATGAAAATGAATGCAGATGAGGAGGAGAAATTTCTGGGAAGCAATAACAAATTTATGAAAGAAACAACAGATAAGGGGCTCCCTGAATTCATAAGGATGTGACGGTATCTACTTTGAGGATACACATATTTTTGCTGATTCTCTCCAAATTGAAAATAGGCAGCGAAGTTAAAATTAGCATTTTAATGAATTATATAGTGTATGAGTGACTATATTCTCCTTCTCTTTTTATTTGTCAAATAAATCCTGGTTCTAAACCTAACTTAGAGAAAAGAGGCAGCACATAGGTGACAGGCTCTAACTCCAGAAAACGCCTGCAGAAATATTTATGGTTTCATCTACTCCCTTTGAATATTGTCATTTCTCCACCTGGGCAAGGGGCCTAATTCCTCTCCCTGTAGACTGGTCTCTGTTTTGAACTATGAAGAAATGTGGAGTGCTTCTATGTACCTTTGGCTGCATGCTAAGAAAAGGCTTGCTGGAGGCTTCTCCCTGGAGTCTATGGCCCATTCCTCCTTCACTTCATCTTTTTCTGCTTCTCCCTCATCCCTCTCCTCTCAACCGATCATCCTCACAGACCTACACTTTGGAATCCACAGAGAGATGGCATGTAGATTTGAATGAACAAAGGCACACACAGTCAGCTTCTAACATACATCTTTGGACTCGTAACAGGGTTGGTCTTTAGGGTGTTACTGCCCCTGTCCTTTGAGTGTTTTTGTTTGGTTTGGTTTGGTTTTTGCATTGCCGAGCATAATTTAACAAAGGAACTGTCTCTACCTTTCCCACTTCGAGCTCCTGACACACAAAATTTACAAATGTAAGGCAAGTTGTATTTATTCCGTGAGTGAATCTCAGTAGACTGTTTCATTCTGTTTTTAATATGTAACTGGAAGACACAGGTTAGATTTTTCTTTCCTTTCTTCATCTGAATTTTAAATGTATAAGAAATCTGGGGCTCAGTGATGAGCTTCACAAAAGCAAGACTTTGATTGCTGCTCAGTATATCAACTTGATCATTCTTATAAACATAATATTTTAGATCTCTGCCTTTAAAGTCATAAGAAATTATCAACCTTGCTTCTTCATTATTGTTTGAATTATTTATTTCAATGGTTATTAGTTATCTTCAGGCAGATAACAGTTCACCAAAACTATAGAGGTTTTGAATATTTTTTTTTTTTTATTTTCAAGACAGGGTTTCTCTGTAGCTTTTGGTGCCTGTCCTGGAACTAGCTCTTGTAGACCAGGCTGACCTTGAACTCACAGAGATCCACCTGCCTCTGCCTTTCGAGTGCTGGGATTAAAGGTGTGTGCCACCACCACCCTGCTGGATACCCATCTTTTAACTCATGATTCCTGTAGGTTATGTCTGAACCATAATTTATATGGGCTTTCTGATAGCAATGTCATAAAGCTGAGGAAGGCATTATCCAGGCTACTAACTCAGAATCTTGACTGGTGAAGAATTCACTAGCAAATGTTCTGAGACAAACAGGACGACAACATCTTGTACTGTTAGAATGTATTTCAACTTACTTACTACATGCTAGCAATAAGTAAACAAATAAAATAAAACTTTAAAAAATCCAACTGTTCCAGGGTCTGTTTTGTTTTCTTTCCATTGAATGACTTCTCAGGCCGGTCTGAACTAGGACAAATCGCCTCTTGATTAACATAAAGTCAAAAATGTGGGGAATTAATTTACATCTGTAATAGTCCTTTATTTTTTTGTGTATCATTATCTAATGAAACAAATGACAACCTGTCACTTTTAGAATATTTTATTTATTAGAAGCAATTATGGTTTCTATCAAAACTCAAGAGCAGTAGATGATACAAAACAAGTCTACTTAACTATAATGTAAGGATTGAGAACAAAATTGATCTAGTGAACAATCCAGTTATATAGCATATGCCAAAATATACATAAAAACACCTAACAATGGACAAAATCTTTAATTTGTATTAAGAAGAATGTTTTTTAATTAAAAGGGCATTTCATAAATATAGTAAAAAGTTACTTTACTAGTGTAAGTAGCAATACAGAAGCGGTAAAATAAGATATTTGAAGAGAGAGACACAATATCTTGGAATAATGAAAGGAACCACTGAGTAAATATAGAATGTTTATTCTTTATATTGGACAGCAGAAGATACACTGAGACTGCCTTAGTGGATGAAAGGTAAGAAAAGAAAGCACAGAGTATTTCTGCATTGCAACCAAGCGGAGGGCTGAAAGTGCATTCTAATGCAAGACTTCTTTGATGACGAAATTGGAAGAAAGATTTGGGTTTGGAAACAGAGACATTGAAACTACCTCTTCCTTGTTCTCCTTTGCTGAGACACTACGTAGAAAATTAGGAATCTTGATTTCTTAAAAAACATATGTCTATGTTTGTCTCCTACCTATCTGCTAAATAAAAGTCATATCTGTAGGAGCACATTTGTACCTTCTAGACTTACATTGATTGTACTGAAAAAATGTCATTTTTTCCATGCTTTTTAAAAGAACAAACACAGAGTCATACATCACCTGCCAAGTGGGGGCAACTTTATCAGAATTTTCCTATTTCTTTCCATGTAGTTTATAAGTGTTGGCAACTCCAGTGCACTCTGAAACTCCAGTTGTTTGGGAACAACATTGCATTTCTTCGGTATTAATCTTTACTTGTGCTAGGTTGATGTGTCATTGCTTTTCCACAAAGCAAGCCATCCTACTTGTCCTTGGTGGCGTGTTAAATGCTGTAAAAATCATGTCTCCACAATATGGTTTGAGAACATTCAAGTCTTCACAGACGATCCTTACAGAAAAATTAATTATAATTATATATATCACATATATGTGAGAGAGAAAGAGAGCAATTTTTAAAAGATGATGTGGGATTTCCCTCTGTATGCTGGCACTGTAAATACCATTGGTTAATAAAGAAACTTTCTTGACCTAATAGGGTAGAATAGAGCTAGGCCAGGAAAACAAACTGAATTGAGAAAAGAGGCAGAGTTAAAGAGAAGCCATGTAGCCCAGTCCGAGACAGACGCTGGAACTTTGCCTGGCAAGCCAAAGCCTGGTGATGATACACAGATTAATGGTGATGGGTTAATTTAAGATAGGAGTTATCCAGAAATGCATTTAAGTGATTGGCCAAACAGTGATTTAAATAATACAGTTTCTGTGTGGTTATTTCTGGAGTCTGGGCAACCTGGGAACTAACAAGTGGTCTCCTACTAGAAAAAGATATGAATAAAATATTAATAAAACATATAACATAGCACATCTAGTGTAGTAGTTTTCATTGCAAAACTTAACTGAGTGTCAAAATTCATGAAAACAACCTAAACTGCATAATAGTAAGATAAATATCTGTGAGAATGAGCTAACATTCCATCAAATGAATAATGCATGCTGACTTTTGTGAATACATGCTTTGTTCAAAAACACATAATTAAAGGAAAATTGTAAAATTATACACAGGAAGAACTTTCTGGTTACAGGATTGGCACAGGGAAGTTATAAAGTAAGACAGAGCAGAGTTTTATGGTTTGTGTAGTGTTGTTGAAAGTCAAAAATATGTACTTGAATGTTAGATAGGAGTTGCATCTGGCAATATCTAGGTATGTATTAATTATTAATCACATAGTCATAGTAGTTAGGTCTCATGTTTCTGCACATTGATTAAAGATTGCCTTCAGGAATATGTCCCTATTTACTCTAGAAGTAATTAAGTGCATCTTCACAGTTGTGAAATATGAGAGGGATGCATATCTCCTCCCCTCAATTAAATGTGAACTGGGGACATTTTTATTCTGGTACAGATGGAGCAGTGAAATGAAGGGTGGTCTTTAGAGAGACTATAGTTAAAATTAGTTTGAAATCAGAAAGGGACTTAAGAGGGAAAGTGTACACAGAAACGCTTGCATCAATCAGTTTATTAGGTTCTTAAAAATTCAACTAGTTAAAAATTAATTCACTATGATATTTAATATAAATATACAGTTGGATGCATTATGAGTATAGGCAGCTTGACATCAGAGAATGATGAAGTTGGGCACGAAGATGTTATGGCCATGATAATTTGTAGATGGAAGTGTTTGTTCTGCCCAGTCCCACAGCCGATCAGTCCCAAAGAAACATACAAATGCATATATTGTTTATAAACTGTTTGGCCTATTAGCTCGAGCATTCTCATTCCCATCTTGCTTCCTCTACGTCTGACTGGTGACTGCATCTCTGGCTTGCCTCTTCTCAGAATTCTCCTAGTCTGATTGCCCTGCCTATAGGTCCTGCTTGGCTACTAACCAATGAATGTTTCAATAAACCAATATGCGTGACAAATATTTACAGTGTACAAAAGCATTATCCCACAGCACTTATTGCTGGCAATCTCTGTTGTCACACCAAGGAATTCTCTTTGTATCTGTTTTACAGGTGGAAAATAAGCTAGTTCACAAGGTTAAATGAAGGACTAGGTGTTGTTTAACTATTTTCATAGAATTTTTTAAGGGTCAGAACTATGAGATTCATTGTTTTTTCAATTCATGAATGTCCTTATGTAAAGTTTGGATACCATACTTAACTGCTTATCAAGAGGGAAAGAATGTTTGATATTTATATATTTGATCACATATTGAAAAACACGGAAGGGTCTAGAACACATTGTGCCTGCCCTTTGCCCTTGTTTCCAATAATGTGTGCTTCGTAATCATCTTGTCCTGAAGGGAGCTAGTATTTCCATGCTTTCACATAATGAAACAAAAGGTTACATAAGTCAAGCTCTCTGATTGAAATTTTGGAGATGAGTTCCTCATAAGCAGGTATTTTTTGTTGTCGTTGAATGAATGAACAAGCATTTAAGAGCTCAAGTCTAGTTCCCAGTAAAATCTGATTCAATGATCCAAACTCTTCTTTGACAAATCAGAGCTGACATATTAAACAGATTTAAAAAACTGAATATCTTTGCTTCCACCTTTTAATTACTAACGTTCTTGTACAGAATGAGTTGACTCTTAAGATCTATTGTTTCCCTCAAAAAAAATTTTCAGACCGGGCGGTGGTGGCGCACGCCTTTAATCCCAGCACTCGGGAGGCAGAGGCAGGCGGATTTCTGTGAGTTCGAGACCAGCCTGGTCTACAGAGCTAGTTCCAGGACAGGCTCCAAAACCATAGAGAAACCCTGTCTCAAAAAACCAAAAAAAAAAAAAAAAATTCAGTTCAACATGTCATGGGGAAATTTGCATGAATAATCCATTGGTTTTATTTTCAAATGGCCTTCCTGATCATCAAGAATATTTGAACCCAAACGTACTAAAATACATTTAGGTTAATTTTAAAAGTACATGTCAAAATCAGATGTTTGGAACAATTCATGATGAACAATGAAAAAATTTAAAAGCTTCCATGTCTTGTTTAAGAATTACTAGAAACACAATGAGCAACTTGAACTTGCTTTGTAGAACATAATTGTTTGAGCATGTTACCAATCACATTAAATAGAGACAATTGCAGCATTTGATTTTGTTTCTAGACATATTAAGTATTGCTATAATTTGCAGTTCATTTATTGAATCAGAGATTTTGAAATCACCTTGGCATTTGGAGAGATTATAAACTATAATTGATGTTTTGTGCATATTAATACTGTAAAAGTTTTGACATCAATAAATGTCATCTAACATTTTGGGCTATAAGGTGGTATCCCATGGCTTGCCTTGTGATTTTTTGTCTATTAACATATAAACTTTTGCTTTCGTATTTAGTTGTATTTTGAAATTAGCTTGCTAACCACTGTGTTTCTGTGGTAGTTTGAATGAGAATGACTTCCACCAGTCTGTTCTTCCAGTTCTTTCCCTTTACCTAAGGCTTTTATTTCTTCTTTTTACAGGAAAATAATATTACATCATTACATGATCATATTATTCTTATTCATTCATTTGTTGAAGGGCATCTAGGTTGGTTCCGTTTTGTAGCAATTATGAATAGAGTGGCTGTGAACATGGATATGTGAATTTCTGTGTATTAAGATATAAAGTTCTTTGAGTATACTCATGGGTTATGTAGTTGAGTCATATAAAAGTTCCATTTCTAACTTTTTGGAAAACCTCCAGGCTGATTTCCAAAGTGGATGTATTTATTTGTGCCCCACCAACAGCCTATAAGAGCTCCCCTATTACCACATCCATGCCAGCATCTGTCCTCATTTGTGTTCCAAATGACGATGTCCATGCTGATGGGTGTGGGATGGAATCCTAAAATCAGTTTGATTTGCATTTCCCTGATGGATACAGATGTTAGGCACAGTTTTATGTGATTCCCAGCCATTAGTATTTCTTCCCTTTGAAGTTTTCTGTTTCAGTTCATCAATGGGTCTTGTTTCTGCTCAAGTCTGGTCTTCAGTCTGGGTCCCAATTTTACAATTAAGAACTACCATTTCTTGTAGAATTTTTAAACTAGCATTGTTAAATATCACTCTAGGTCTCTTCAGTCCTTAACTCTTATTTACTTTCCTGGTCTTTTCTTTTGAAAACCCCAGTTTTGATGAGATTCTCAATATTGTCCCTGTTGGCACTTTGGGTCGGACTTTATTTTCACTGTAGAAACGGTCTGTGATTGTCCCACTTATTGCCACTAAATACCAGTGTACTTCTTTTTTTCCTGCCAGTGACAACCACAGATTCTCAAGACTTTCCTAATTGTTAGGTGGTGGTCAAGCTCTTGCACAGCCTTTAACTTAAACACAATAAATCTATACTCTATGCAAGTCATTCAGCAAGTTAGTGTACAAAATCACAATTTATGTGCATTTTAGTGTTTTCTATCAATCTTGTAGAAAGCACAGTACTCGGGCTGCATTTTGTTGTTGGTTCTCTCATTTAATAGTGTCCTAGACAGTCTGTCTTCACTAAATGATCAAATATTTATAATTATGATGTTTCCAGTTGGATGCCTCCTAGGCCTCTAGCAGCAGTACCTATCTGAAGATCTTCATTTTACTGTGTTATGTCCCTCACTTTACAGCAATACTGTATGTGTATATATCCAAATTTATGTACACACTTAAAGTTGTGTAAAGGGAAACTCCAAGTGCTGATAGCTTCTAGTAGGAAAAAAATGTAATATATGAGGTTATTCTTCTAAAAGTCATGTCAGGTCTACATCTATAATACTTTGAATTCTTATTTATTTATTAATTAAAGATTTCTGTCTCTTCCCCACCACCGCCTACCATTTCCCTCCCCCTCCCCCAATCAAGTCCCCCTCCCTCGTCAGCCCAAAGAACAATCAGGCGATGAAAGGAGACAGAGACAGAGAGCCACATTGGAGCACAGACAGAAATCTCAAGGTCCAAATCAGGAGCAGAAGGAGAGAAAGCACAAGCAAGGAACTCAGGACCGTGAGGGGTGCACCCACACACTGAGACAACGGGAATGTTCTATCGGTAACTCACCAAGGCCAGCTGGCCTGGGTCTGAAAAAGCATGGGATAAAACCGGACTCGCTGAACATAGCGGACGATGAGGACTACTGAGAACTCAAGAACAATGGCAATGGGTTTTTAATACTTTGAATTCTTTTCAGTCTCATCTTAAAGCTGTTTTAGCGGCACACAAAAAATGCACATGATTAAAAGTAATAAAGACAAGTCTAAAACAGCTTTAAGATGAGATTGAGAACATTCAAGGTGTTATAGATGTAGACCTAACATTACTTTTGGAAGAATGACTTCATATATTATACTTTTCTTTTCTACTATAAGTCATCAAAACTTGGGATTTCCCTTCACACAACTTTAATTGTGTACACGAATTTGGATAAATTGTTTTACTGATAATATTGAGTTATAACTATTTTTTCAAATTTATGACTTCTTCTTTGATAAATGAAATATTTAGAAGTCTCTTCCTCGGCTATAGCTTAGCTGGTTTCAGTTGTGGTGTGGAATTCATGGCAACGATTGCTGCTTGACAAAGTTCTGGCATTTCCACATTGCGGACCATACTTCTTCTCTAGCACCTTTTTAGTTTCATTTTTAATGATTCTCAGTATTAATGCCTTTCCCTTTGGGAAATTTTGCATGTCCTTTGGTTAAGGATAAAACTGTGTACAATGATAGCCTCTCTAAACAAAATAATTATTTGGAAAAAAAAAATCCCCACAACTACTGAACCAGGAATTACAATGTGCCCTCCTGTGGTGGCATTTTGATTGTATTTTAATAAGGACTGCCTGAAGGTCTGGAGTAAAACAGCCCCACTGTTCAGTTTTACAAACCAGTTTGGTGAGACACGCCTTTAATCCCAGTAGCCACATTAGTTGCCATAGAAATCAGGTGGTTCATGCCTTTAATCCCAGTCATAGAAAGAAATATAGAATGGGGCTAGGGGACAGCTCTCACACACAGTCTTAATTCTGAGATTCCTGGAGGCAGGATCGGCATTTTAGACTGAAGTCAAGGTAAGAGTCAGTTGCTGTTTTTTTTTTTTTTTTTGGATCTTCAAATTTAACCCCAGTTTCTGAGCTTTTATTAATTGTGCTTCACCCTCCTAATTATACCATGAATAGAAAAGTTAGAGATTTGCTAGAGTCACCTGGTTCCAATGATGAAATGCCTACAGTTCAGACCCCAAGCCTGAGATCATGAAGGGCAAAAGATCAGTTAATAATGCAGAGAAATCACAGTGGCAAGGTACAATGGAGAAAGAGTAGGACATCAGGACCTTCCCTTTTAGGGGTGTTATGAAGGGAAGAGGCCTTACAATAAAACCAAAACATTATAGTATAGTTTCTGGTTCTCAAAAGTCCTTTCCCAAGGTCAGGCCTTTGGGTAAGAATCTCTATTCCAGCAGGGACTTGAGGAAAGTTCTTGCTTGCTAAAGCAGTCATTCTCCTTATTTCTTGCAAGAGGAATTTATGGTCCTTTCACTAATATATTACTGATGCCTATTGCCAAAGTCAAGGCTAGCTTCTTCAATCACTGATTTTAAGCCACATCCCAGTTCACATGTCCCTTTTCTCCCATTTAATCTTTTGTACAACTGTACAATATAAAAGTGTAGTCCTTTTGCAGTTAAACACTGCTGGCAGTCATTCCGATTCATCCTCAGATTTTGCCTGTCTTCTCCTCATCCCCCACTCTCCAAAGCGGACTCCACACATCCTCTTTGGTACCTGACACCCCCAAACTCCTCTTTGACACCCCCAAACTCCTCCCCACATGCCAACCTCCACTCCACCTGCTGAAGCAGTTCTCCAGCAAGTTATGTGTCTTTGCCGTTCCATCAGGTTGGAATTTAAGCAAGGTCACTCAAACCCAAGGATTCAAGACTAGCGCTGGAAATAGAGTGAGAGCCTGGCTTGGAAGTAAAAAAAAAAAAATATGGAAGGAGAAAGGGGAAAGAGAAGAAAAGAAAATTCTAAAGAAAAGATCAATACCCTTGTGTAGTCTGACAGAACCATGAACCATAAAAGGAGCGAGTGGACCTTCCCACGTTCACAGGATGTGTGTTCCTTCCCCTGTGGCTGAGAAGCAGGGGGCTGGACTGTGATTACCCGAGAGAAGAGTGAAGTTCAGGAGGTGTAGGGACACTCTAGAGGCCACATCACTAGGAAATTCAGGTGGACAGAAAGAAATACTTCATCTACATTGCACAGCTAAGATAGAAAAGGGGAATTGGAACAATTGTCCACATAGGCATTCACCAGCAAGAGGATTATTACCCACCTACAACTAGAAAACAACTCAAAAATGTTGAGTTATACAATAACATTTTGCTAACTAGGAAATTAAAAGGGTAAGAAAAGGAAGAAACCACAGAGAAGAGGGAGGAAAATAATCTTACCATCAACTTGTATTAAAAATAGTTTGAACAAAGCAAAAGACAATGAAGCTTGTAGTAGTTAGTAGCATAATACCTTATTTTCAGACTGGATTTTTTTTCTAGATCGTATTATTACAACAGAGAAAAGAGTATCTCCCTATCAGTGTCCATAGTCTCCCTAGTTTTCTTCCCTGTAGTATGGAAAAATTGTGTCTATCCTCAATCTAATACAAAATAACAGAGAGGAAGAGACCTGGCAGATGTAAGGTGACACTTAGTTGACTTCTTAATCAAAAGTGAAATTGAAAAGATGGCTTTACCCTAGTGAGATTAAGACTCTTACAAAAGAAATAAAATGCCCATTGTGAAAGTAGAACAATTATTCATACTCTTTTGGTGGGGAAGATTGTTTGGTTCTGTGCCTCAGGAAATATCACCAGTCATTATCCAAGTATGACAACCAGGAGAGAATTATAACTCAAGGATAAAAGAATGTTTTCAGTAAAGTTATCATTATTTCAAAAATTACTTTCAAAATTTAAATTTTATATATTATAACCATGAGTTATTTCTCTTCTTAAACAAATAAGTGTAAAGATTCTGATTTTAGAAGGGAATGTAACATTAAAATCAGTGTAAAATGTGCTTTGATATATTTAAAAATGTTTATGTGAATTGCATATATCCTTTTAAAAGCTCCTCTAAATACTTACCTAGAACCTTTAAAATCAAAATATCCAAGAAGTAATGTTAAATAATTTTTCTTTGTCACATCTTTTGATTTTTAACCATAGTTTTGAATAACCTCAGAGTTAATCTCTTCGTTGAATATCACATTTCATTATAGCCTATTGTTATCAAAACAGTACCAAATATTATAATAAAGATACCTCCTTCTATTTGATTTGAAAGTAATCAGGGTACTTAAAACTCTGATCTGCCTTTGCATACAGAATGAGAATGCTTTCTATTAAAAACAAATCAGATGCATTCCAAAGCATTATTATGAGTTGACAAATCATGACCTATCTGCTAAAGCTATTATAGAAAGAAATAGGTATTTGTCAAGCTCAGCCTCCTCAGCGCGGTCCTTTTCTGATGAATTATTTCACTGCTCTGGCTAGATATGAAGTCCTGGATATATTTGGCCTTTTGATACTTTAGAGATGTTGCCATCTCTAAAGCCTACCCTTTAAAACTGTGCAATGCAATCAATATGTTATATAAAACAAACAAAAACAAAAACTAAACTAAACTTAAAAGAAAATCCCATCAATAGCTTAAGAATTTCTTTTTTTTTTTTCTAATGAGCTGAATAGAGATCCTTGGCCCTGAAGACTGCATGATGCCTGCAGGCTGGACATATCTGCATGACCTTCACAAAATCTGTGCATTATAAAATATCACAACAGATGTTTCCTTTACCTGGGTTCCTGAGTTCTGTAGGTATACTATACATGATCATATCAACACTTTCTGCTGAATTAGTGTTTCTACAACTATCATATGGAAACAGTGGTTTATGGGAGTTCAAAGTTAAAACCGAAGATGCAGGTAATAAAGAAGAGAATGTATTTGGGTATTGTCACACTGAAGGATTGCTTACATGTTTCTGCTGTGTTGTGTGTTCTCCCTCACCACCCTATTACACTCACTTTACTGCACGTCCCTTAACTCTTCTGAGTCTGTGCTTCCACTTCATTCTCAACTCAGTTTTTCTGTTTCTTATTCCTAAGAATGTCTTCTTCTCCTAGACTAATCTTCCTAAAGAAACCAAGCTGACATTTCATTTCAGCCTCCTTAAAACAAATCATTTTAATACATTTGTAGCTGCAGCAACCATGTACATAACATCTCAACAATTATTTTAATGCTTGTAATTTTTTAGCTGACGTATGGTTTTTTTTTTGTTTTGTTTTTGTTTTTTTTTGTAAATTTTCTTTCCAAGAGTACTATCAAGTTTTCAATGCTGTTGGAAATAAATAGATTCCAGGCTCTCATTTTCTGTTTTCAGAGTCAATGAAAATTTAGCTTCACAGCCAAGAAATATAACACACAAAAAGGAGGGTCATTAGGGGTTTACAATATTTTATTGGTAATTGACGCTGGGAAAAAAAAAGGGTAGAAACATAAGTAAAATTATTCCAGAGGCTAATAGATGAAAAGTAAATAAAATTCTGCATCACGCACCCAAAACATGAAAGAATGATCTGATATTCTAGTTTAAGTGAGTTATATAAACTACAAGATGGGAAGGTCATGAGGTTGGGAAGGAGACAGGCTGGGAGAAGTGTTTGGAAGAGGAGAATGGAGGGTAAGTATGATCAAGATAAATTCTCTACAAATGTGAAATTTTCAATTAATAAAATATTTTAAAATTATTCAACGTCATCTTGTGTTTTTGAGGCTCAAGTACTTTGAATAGTTGCTATTTCTATATGTTTGAAGCTCACACAAAATACATAATAAAAACACTGGGTTCAAGTAAACTGTCTACAGGATCTAAAATTTCTTGATGTACTAGTATGAAATTTTTAATTTGAGGCAAGATTCAGATGGAAGGGTAGTATCAGTAAAATTATGTATTTCAATAGTCACTAATTGTAGATAATAGCTTGATTTGGAAAATAACCAGGCCAGCTTACAGATAAACAATTATATTTTTAATTGTTATAAGGGGAAACTCACGCCACAAGAATGGGAAGTCCGAGTTCCTCTGTATCTGGCGGGAGTCACCCAAAGAGAGAGCACACACCTGGTGCCTCCCAGGTTTCTTCCCTGGGCTCCAGGTAGCCACACCTTAACTAGGTGTAATTGGTTAACAGAGTTTTCCCATCAACTAATTACCGTACTTCTGACTAGTTTAGGGAAGCCCCTGATTGTCACACTTGAGACACTTTAGATGTTTTTAATTCTCACATCTTTTCCTTCACTCTGTTATGTTCTCTGAGGATTGTCTCTTTTTATACAATATGCAGCGGTCCCACCACTTACCAATCCATCTAAAAAACAAGATTATCGTTTTTTTGTTTGTTCGTTTGTTTTTTTGGTTTTTCGAGACGGGGTTTCTCTGTGGTTTTTTGGAGCCTGTCCTGGAACTAGCTCTTGTAGACCAAGCTGGTCTCGAACTCACAGAGATCCGCCTGCCTCTGCCTCCCAAGTGCTGGGATTAAAGGCGTGAGCCACCACCGCCCGGCAATAGGTGGACTTACAAAATAAATCCACTGGATCTTATTATTCATCAATAAAAAGAATGAAATTTTTCTGTTGGTGAGAACATGGTTTAGGACTAGGTTTAGTACAAAGAGGTCAGACACAAAAAGAATATACTGCATATGTTGACTCATTAGTGCAAAATAAGTTACAGAGCAAAATAATTCTCAAAAACTAAAACTCTGATGGAGAACAGGCAAATGAATTGCTACCAGGATCCAGATGCATAAGAGGAATAATTTCTAGACATCTGTAATGCTACAAGGTAACTATAGCTAAAAATTATTTGCATACATGAAAACAGCAGAAAAGTGTTTCTTAATGTTTACCATACACTGAAATCATAAATACTTGCAGGGTAGGATACACCAATTTACTCATTCTTGCTTGTCATTACATATTACATACACAAATCAGAATGTCATATCATATTACATTTCACCATCACACACATATATATGTGTGTGTGCATATATATATATATGTTCATACATACATGCATACATACTTACATATATGATGTGAGATTCTCCTCTGTATGGTGTAATTACCACTTATTGATAAAGAAACCACTTTGGGCCTGTAGCAGGGCAGAACAGAGCTAGGCAGGGAAAACTAAACTGAATTCTGGGAGAAAAAAGTGAAATCAGGAGATGCCATGTACACTGTCAAAGAAAGACGCTGAATGGAACCTTGCTGTTAAGCCACAACCACGTGGTGATACGCAGATTAATAGAAGTGAGCTAAATTAATATGTAAGAGTTAGCCAACAAGAAGCTAGAGTTAATAGGCCAAGCAGTGATTTAAAGAATACAGTTCCTGTGTGGTTCTTTCAGGACCGAGCAGCTGGGAACAAATATACAATAACTTTACTGAATAATAGGCACCAGAATTCTGATTAGTGAAGTGTAAGAATATGAAACGATGTGAATTACATCTTCCAGATGGCAAGCATCTCTAAAAGGTGTTCTGGGTTAAATGCATTGTTTACCTCTGCAGGAGGTCCAGCCGCTCTTTGGGCAGAAGGCAGATTATGAAGTCGGGAATGATAACATAATTTACAGTTTCCTAGATTTCTATATATTATTCCATTTACTTTTACTAGTTTTTGAGAATTTCACGCAATACATTTATTTTTCTTTTTTTTATTTATTTATTAAAGATTTCCGTCTCTTCCCCGCCACCGCCTCCCATTTCCCTCCCCCTCCCCCAATCAAATACATTTATTTTTCTATTCACCTCCTTCCACTCCTCCTCTCAGATCTGTAGCTTTATCCCTACCCAACTGACTTCATGCTTTCTTTTTTATTCCATCAAGCTTAAGTTGCCCATATACCCTTGGATATTTCACCTTCTATAGAGGGTGATCTATACACCACGGATCTCACCCTTAAACTGTATCTCCTCCCCCCAAAAGCTATCAATTGTCCATAGCTCCTTAGCTAAATATTGGACTTCATGTTACCTCTCCTCTCCATGCTAGAATTTTATCTGGCCTAAGCCTTTTCCCAGTCTTACGTATATTATATCAATTTCTATGAATTCGCACATACAACTGACTCTCTATGTCTAGAAAACACTATTTCCTTGTAGTTATCCACCAATTGGTTCTTTGAATCTTTCTGCCCCTCTTTTCCACCAAGAACAATGAGGTGTGTGTAGAAGGAGTGTGATATAAATGACACATTTAGAGCAAGGCATTCTGCAGTCCCTAAGTACCTTCTTTTTCCTCACCATATCTTTTTAAAAAAGACTCCGTGCTGATAACTGCAATATGTATTAATTTATAGATGTCAAGTAAGTCATTAAGAGTCAGTTTAACATGATCTTTAACAGAAAGATTATTGTAGGTTCCTTCCTGGGCCTATAACCTATCTTGTCATGAGTCTTAGATCCCAATAGCAGTGATAGTTATGGGAGTCAAATTTTGAATGGCCCTTAAAGTCGAATAGAAAGTGTTTGGTTCCTCCCATAGTCTTCCTCCCACCATTGCACCATTATGCACGACTTGGCAGGTTGGCCATTGTTTTAGCTCCAAGGGTTCTCAGCTTGGGAAGGCTGTTAATTATTTTTCTCTTCTGAAAGCATGCATGGCACTTCCCCTTATACCCTAAGGACTTTATATCTTACTATAGACATACCTTACCCATATTCAAATAGAAACATATAACTGTAGAAGTGTCCTAAAATGAATGCATACATATATACAGAGTGTAAATATAGTTGCTCTATAGTGGGGCAACAAGGCCCCTACTTGACATCTTAGGATAACAAATAAAAATCTCAACTCCAGGAATGGCTACCTCCTTTGTAGTTATTTGTGAGGGAGATTACTCAGATCCCAAAGTGTTACAGGCTACTGTCGATGCTCTCGGTTACTATACAGAACTTTATGGGAAGACCTTGTTTTCAAAGATGCTATATACTTGAATCACAGATCTTGGGGAAATTGGGTTGGTGCTCACCAGAAAACTTCTCCTACTTTCCCACTGCTCTCTGACTTCCCTTACTTTTTATTTAAATATCTCAGAACACTGACTTAAATATCTTCACAATTATAAATTTTAATTAAAGGAAATGATTGGAAATGAACAAATATTCCTGTAATTTGTTATAATATCAGGCTCCCATCTTTTCACTCTTATAGTCTTCTCTTTCTTCCTTAATACCAATTCCATCCTATAACTAAGTCAGCAAGCCATGAACAGAAGTTACACAGGAAACATACCGGGAACCACATACAAGCCTTTTGTTACTTTCAAGTTAGGGCCTCTGACTTCATGAGTATCAGCTGGATTCCAAAGATGGCGTATTTGCTCTCTCTCTCTCTCTCTCTCTCTTTTTTTTAAAGCAGACACATAGAACCAGTGTCAGATTCTCATGATTACACAAGAAGCTCTTCCTGACTTTTTCATCTCCAGAGCTCAGGTTTTCTCATTTTATCACCATTATTTTAGCATCAGTTCCTCCTGAAGTTTTCGGCATGAGAGCAATACTGTAGCTTGGTTTGGTTTTTAGCCTTAACACATGCCAAGTTTTATACAGGTTTTTCAACTTTGCTACAAAGAGAACTCTTAATAAATTGTAAATCTTTACTTTCTTTGAAATTATGTCTGTCATAGCTGTCACTATTTACCACTAATAATGCAATTCATGTTCATGAGCGTGATTAAGATGGGTAACCTCTGCATCTCTTTCCCACCCAACATTATTTAATTTTATGTTTTTTATTTTCCTAAAAGGAAAGAACTCAAGTAGAAGAGAAGATTTTCTGTTAATTCCCTATAATTTTCTCTGGGTAAATACAATGTCAAAAATGATGACTGAACTAATCTATAATCTTTAAAGAAGTAAATGGAAATGATGCTTTTATTCCACAGTGAAAAATTATGACCTGGCTTTAAAATAGACATAATAGAATGTTACCATGATAATTATAGTATTTGCCAAGTTCCTTCCTGAATATCTTATTTGCACATTGAATTCTTGAAGTTATGCTAACGTTAATTATTTAGAAACTATTTTGAATGGGTTTTTAATTTTTTTTACTTAAGGTACATGCAAGAATTTAGCATTTGATTTGCTTTTATTATAAAACCCACACCACCAACCAGGTTCTGGTTTTGTACTGTTGAATTGCATTTTGAAATCAGAGAAAGAGCTGTGTCCTGTTACTCAGATCTTCTTCAATCTTATGAGTTTCAAAGCATGTTAATAATTCTAGTACTGATGCCTAGAAATGTTTGCATTTTAGACAGATGGGTATCTTTCATATCCACATTTATACATGAATGCTTCAATGGTATTTCTGGGTATTAAAAATGTAAATTTTTGATAGTGAGCCTGGTCCTGCCTCAACTTGGTATGGCAGACTTTGTTGACTCCCCAAGGGAGGCCTCACCCTCTCAGGAACAGATTGGGTGGTAGTATGAAGGGGAGGGGAGGAGAACTGAAGAAGAAAAGGAAGGAGGTACTGGGGTTGGTGTATAAAATAAAAAAATAAATAAAATAGAAATTATCACCATAATGCAAGGGGAGGAGCCTAGTCCCACTTTCACTTGATATGATTTATTGATACCCATGGGAGGCTGGCCCCTTTCTGAACAGAAACAGGAGTGGATGGGGAGGCAGACAAGAGGTGGGGAGAGGAAATGGGGGTAAAGGAGAGAGGAGAAACTGCTGATGTCTGGAATTTCAAAATCAACACATCAAAGAAAGTGGCACACCTAAATTAGAACTCAAAATCTTTATATTTCGTAGCCTTATTAGGAGCAGGTATAGATCAAGATTTCTTTTTGATATTTATTTTATTTTTGACATCATAATGTAATTACATCTCTTTTTTTCCCTTCAAACTCTTTTATATATGCTTCTCTGTTCTCCATAAATACATGGTCTCTTTTTCATTAATTAATTGTCATTACATGCTTATATGTATATTCATATATATTTCTAAATATCACATGTTAATTTCATATAATGCTACTTGTATGTATGTTTTCATAACTGACCATTGGGAGGAACTCAGATTTATTTAAAGAGATGTCTAAGGCTTGTATGGCCTCTGTGATTTTATGATGGACCAATCACCACTGTTAAGTAGCAATTTACTCTGAGTTGATACATTCCATCCTGTAGGTCATCTTTTGAAGAGTCGGGATGTTCTAAACAGAGGTGAAAATCTGAGGAATAAACAATTCAAATGTTTCTCCAAGTCCTTTAAATTGATGAAGTGCTCTAGGACCCTCTCTCTCCAAGCTCACATAAGTAGTAAGGACGATAGACACTGGTGTAAAGACGCTGAACCTGCCAACCTCCTGGAAGAGAGAGACCAGTTGAGCTGCCCAGAAGAGACAGAAATCTATCTAGCTTTCTGAAAGACGACCTAGCCAGGCTGCCTGGAAGAGACAGAGATCAGTCACACTGCCTGGAAGTTCATTCCAAATGAATGATCTTCCTGGAAAGATAATCTACAACTTGTTGAGATACCTGTAAATGGTGCAGTGTATTAGGTTCCGGGCTTATGAGCTGTCACCCATGCTGGGATGGGCCTTTGGTGATGCAGCTCTCTTTGAGTCATTTTGGATCTTGCATGTAACTGCTCAGCATGGTCTTGTGAGAAACCCCCCAAAACTTAGCAGTTTATCTTGTTGTGCTTTAGTGGCTCTCTTTCTTTGGCATGATCAGTGTGTGTGTGTGTGTGTGTGTGTGTGTGTGTGTGTGTGTGTGTGCACGCGCACGCGCATGCATGCATATATATTTATGCACACATAAATGCATGCACTCATCTCTCACTTATCAACTCAAAATTCGACCAATGTCTTAATGAGTAAACACTTTCTTCATAACTTCAGTAACAATTATTGCTCATAATCTTCCAATTTTAATTTTGTAGAGTATTGGTGTTCTTCTTGTCTTCAGAGAAGATTAGTTAATAATACGTTTTTTTTTCCCTGTGATTTTTCTGTATTGGCAAATCATCTGGAAAGCCTCTAAATTATTAAGGCACTATTTCTATAGTGAGCATGATGTAGATTTACAGTTGGTTTGTTTCCTGGACTTGTCCTTTTATTTTTGTGGAGATTTAAATAATCCATTCTCTCACCTAGGGTTCTTTTCATTACAGAATAGAGAGAAATGGGGGGGGGCAGAGCCTATGTATGGAATACATGCAATGCTATATTTACAGCAGCTTAGTATCTTCCCACCACATGTAGACATGCACTGCTTACATTAAGCAGATAGAACATAACCCTTTACGGAGTGCTAGTTTCCTAGCTTCAATATTGGTCCTAAATTATATTATGTGAATTTATAACCTTTATCTGAGTAAATAATTTTCAAAATAAGTACTTTACAATATGATGTAGTGATAAAAATGAAAATCAGTGTAGTATAGACTAAATTCCATCTCTTCTTTTTACCATTGTCTCTTATATACTTTTGTATTTCAGGAACCCACATGTACCCCCACACACACCTGCTCCACATACAGTCAGAGGAATTCTCTGATCACAATGTGTGACATCACTTCTTTCTACTAGCAAGTAAATCATCAGCTCTCAGTGGACACCGAACAAATATCCTCTGATGCAGTTCGATCTGAACAGTGTGTGAAGACTGTCAATTCTCACAGTCCTAAGGCAGGTCTTTGATAGAACAGGGGCACACAAAAAGAGAGAATGGAAGTAGAGATATACTCAGTAGTCTTACAGCAGAAGATGAAAAATTGGTGTCTGATAAAACTCCCCAATTCATGATGTGTACCCGGTGCCTGACACCCAGGGAGGTCAGAGGACTTCTCAAAGACCAAGCTAAAGAAATTTATATGATATGTTTAGTGAAAGAAGTAGCCATTTTGAATCAGAAATTTGAAGATCATTGGTAAGATTGACAGAACAAGATAAAAATAATCTTCCAGATATTATTTATGAGCTCTTCTGTCTCTTCTGAGCTATTTGTAGGACTGAAGATAAAGGTTCAATTGTGACCTATTTATGGTTTATTATTTTATATTTTGAGTATTCAAAACTGATTTTAATTTTGATTAATTAATATATTTGACAAAGAACTATTAAGCATAATGGGTAACAGTTCAATAACATGAGATTCTGGATGATAGATATAAAATTCATCAGATTATTTCATTTTTCATGTTTCTTTGTAAGTAAGAAGTGAACAGTCTCATTATATATGCTGTGAGCATTCCGTAAGGTCTTGTAAGTGCCTTCTTAATTAATTAGCTTTCACTTTGCTATGACAAAATTCCTCAAAGAACACCTTAAGAAAAGAAGTATTTATTTTGACATGTGGTTTCAGAGCATATAACATATCAGCTCACATGATGGCTATGTGAGGAGGGAAGGAGAGGAGAGAGAGGGAGAGAAAGAAAGCGAAGGAGTGTGTGTGTGTGAGAGAGAGAGGAGGAATCCATCAGATCCTCCAATCTATATAATGACGGTATCTATACTTAGGGTAGTGATTTTCCCCTCCATAGCTAACCTTCTCTGAAGCTCAGTAAAAGACATATTTATAAATGTATTTTAACATTATCCTTGGCTTCTCTTAATCCAACCAAATAAACAGTAGAGATTGATCCTCACATGCAATCATCACAGGGGCCACAGAGATATATCTTATCTAAAAGCTATATCCTGCCTTTGACTATTTATGTAAGCAAAGTTTGTAATGGAATTTGACTATATCCATTTGCATATGCAGTGTTTGAAGATAGTTGCAGGCTATAGTGGTAGAAATGAGCAGCTGAGACAGCAGAGTGTGTGATTATTACTCTCAGGCCATATATAGAAAAACAGTTGAATATTCCCTGCCTATGATTGAGAATGTGTTAACTGGGTTTTGGAAGTAAAACCGGTAGCTAGAGTCTGATCCTAACCTATTTCTTGTGTATCAGACCCTATGCCTGCTAGCTTTTGGCTTTGCCACAAAACACAGTCATTATCACTAACTCTAAGTTCAACGTATTTCCAGTTCAAAAGTATTTCAATGCCTGAAATTCATGTACTGATTTCAGAAATGTTAATGTCCCTGTTTTAAATAGCAATTAAAAAATGAGCTTGATGCTGAATTTTTCTTCAATGTCTTTAGAGATTTTTTTCTTGTTTTGTAATATTGTAGGACTTCTTATACACAGATTTCTCAGATGTGTTGAAGGTAGAGAAGATGTCATACATATGCTTTCATTTACAACTACCCAACTTTGATGTAATACACAACAGTTAGATAATGTAATAAAGAAAAATAAATCTAAGAATAACGACATTAAAATTAAAATTCAATTGGCAGAATCTTGGTTTATGAAAAATTATGATTTTTAATATTAAAGTTAATATAAAGTAATACATGTATACATGTATATATAGAGACTAACATGCATCTACTAAATTTCATCATATATAGGAAAATCTTATAATATTAAGCTTTTGAGATTCCAAATGCCTCTAAATACCTTTCTGAGAGGTGTTTTGAGTAGTATTCATTTCCCCAATCCACCCTCCTCTATCCTTCCCTTTGTTTTCACACTCCAGTTTTACTGTTCATATTTCCCTACTCCCTTTTAATCATTTTTTATCAGTGTTTTCTGTCTACCTTCCCTTTAAAGCCTCTAGCTATAACCTCAGTAATCCCTCACCTCTATGGGCATTTCAAATGACATACATGTATCTGGAGATTCACAGTTAACATCTACAGAATAAATCAACCACATGATACTTTCTGGGCCTGTGTTATACCACCCAGAATACTTGTTTACAGCTCCATTCATTTACCTATGAATTCTGCAACGTTCTTCTTTATTGCTGAATAATATTCTATTGTCTAATATAGATTTTAATCAATCAGTCATCAGTTAATAGACATCTAAGATATTTTAGTTTCCTTGGGTTTGTGAGAACAGCCATGACTATGGATGAATGGGTATCTTTAGAATAAAAGTAAAATATATATCCAAGAATGTTATAGCTGAATCTTATTGTAGATCCATTTTTCTCTTTTTTGCAGAGCCTCCACACTGACTTTCATAACAGCTACATCAGTTCCCATCCCTGCCAAGAATGAACAAGTGGGCATTTTCCCTCACATCCATGCCAGCAATTTTTGTCATTCACATTTTTTGTTTGTTTTTGCTTGTTTTACTGTAACCATTCTCACTTGAGTGAGATTAAATCTGAAAGACATTAGAATTTACATTCTCATGATAGTTAAGAATGCTTTAGCTTCTTAGCCACTTCTGTCTGATATTTTGAGAACTCTCTGTTTAGTTCTATGCCCCATTTTAAATTGGTTTGTTTGTTTTCCTCATGTTTATGTGTTTGAGATCATTGTGTCTTCTAGATACTTACCCTGTTTTGTATGGATAGCTGTTAAAGATTTTTCCATTCTACTGGCTCCCTAAATTGGAGTTACCTTATGGACAGCAATACCCGTATCAAACACCATCATATAGCAAATTAAAATTACATTGCAGGAATGTGTGGTTTATTTTAGAGCTGTTGTCCAGGAAGACCCAATAAACTCCAAAACATTAAAGCTATTGACAGTGCTATTGGTTACCCTACAAAACTTTATGGCAAAACTCTATTGCTGAAGGCAACACAGTCAAAATAAAGACCATTAAAAAGTAAAATCTATATGGTTCAGGAAGCTTCTCTTTGCTGGCTAGTTTTCATAATGCTGGAAAGTGCTTTACAAATAACAAATGAAAACCATAATCAACAATTATGCCCAGATGTAAATCTTTGTGTAACAATGAGTGGCTTCTCAAGATAGACTCACTGGATGGGCATCATCGGAATAGCCAATGATTTTCTGATTGTATTGAAGTCTAGGTCCATAAAATGAAAACTAAACTTGGCACTATTATTAAATCAAGTACCTATAGCTAGAGACACCTTAGGCTCTAGGACAGATGCACAACTATTACGTTGCCAGATGGACATGGTATTAAATTAATTTCTAATGCCAATGCATCTTTCTGTCCTGATATTCTGTTTGCAATAGATGGTGATTAATACAACGACTCATAACCCTATAATATAAAGTGAATGAGAAAGTAGAGAATGTGTAGCTCTATAGGGAACATCCATTCCATGCTGCCCTTCCAAGATTCAGGGGTCATTGTAGACGAGCGACAGAAAACCTAAATCCTGGAGGAAAATTGGTATAAAGATGCACTATCTTGCAAATACAGCAGAGCCGCTCATAGCAATTGCACCAGCATGAAAATATGTGCAAGCCCAAGTCAGGAGAAGTTCCAGCATGGAGAGGGCACTTGATAGCAACTGGGAGAGCGTCCGGTTTTGCTAAGAGCATAGTCCCTGGTAAGGTGTCCATGCTCCATATGTTCCTGAAGAAGGCTCTGTGTCCAAGAATGGTTGTACAGCGCAAATTGGGTTTGAATGGTCTAAAACACAGATCCAAAGTTGGGTGAACAGGGAATGGGTGTAGACATGGGAAAAGTTGGGGGAACATGTGAATAAGATCAAAGCAAATTGTATGAAACTCTCAGGATGAATAGAGCATTTAAATTTTAACGGGTATCATGCTTTCTATTAAAAAGTTTGCTTAAAAGTAGAGTGTCAATATTCTAACTTCTATTGTTGAGAAGACATATTGTGAGTCATCCTTGATTTGAATTAGTTTTCAACTCAGTAACAAAGTAACAATAATGCAATCATGGCACTTCAGTTAGAGCTATGGATATCGGTATACATATCAATAAAATAAATTAAAATTACTGTGAGGGGAAATTAGTTTCTGAATTGCATTATTTAAATCAATATGTGAAATGGGAGGCAATTAGTTGGTATTAATGATCATTTCCTCTTGTGATTTCTTTGACCTGCTAGCAACTAAATGTAAAGAGCGACTTCTTATTTAAGGGAGCATCTCTCTAAAGTCTGAAACGCACACACTCTCAAAATGCATAAGCACAGGAACTTACTTGACAGCACTTACTATTTATTTTTAACATCAGAAATGAGTCTTCATGCCACACACATCCTCAGTGACTTTACATCAACTTAAATGAGGTCATAAAAAAGAAAGCGCCTTCAGCAGAAATCTATAAACTAATGCCAGCAAGACATGTAAAAGCATCGACTCTAAGTATACAGAGTTAAAAATTTTGTGGTCATTAGTGATTATTAACAAGAATTGGGAGATAAATATCCATATTCATCTGATAGCATTGACTGCGAAGTTTTATAGCCAGACTACTGAATGCTCGAAGTTACAGTATCTTAGAATCTGCTCCTCATGGCTGTTTATGGATGGTTGTCTGGAGTAGCAATTTGAGTCTGAGAACTAAAATCTCAGTGAAGCAATTTAAATCATGATCCTTAAAATCATCCTTGTCTTTTGACTTCTTAGGTACTCTATGGATATTTCCTTCTTAAGGTCTTGGAAACAAATAAGCCGTGCCTGCAAAAGAAGTGTGAAATGTCTATATTATCAGAATCAGAAATACCAAATGATTTATTCTCCATGAAACAATCATTTAAGTCAACTTTACTCAATGTGTGTGTACTTATGTTATCTTATTTAAAAGTAATTAACACCTTTTCAAATATGAAATGAATACATTCTAATTATTTGATTTGATTTGCTTATTAATAGGAAAACAATGAGATGTTCAAAACCATTCAAAGAATCCAATGGACAGACACAAACAGAGGCAAATATAAGTGCAGAAACTAAGTTGTCAGGAAGCTCCAATTTGGTTCCTTCTGGTGGATCTGACAGTGATGAATCCATCTTACCCCAGACAGAAGTCAGAATGCATGCCCAGTCTTACGTAGGGTTAGTAATGGGAAATGACTTTCAGAGCATGTGAGGGAAGAAGACAAGTCAGGCGGAATCCAATGGACTCCCTACAGTAAATGACAAAGTTGCCAATGCTTTCAATTCATGTCAGAGACCAGAGGACAGAAAACAAGAAATGAAAAAGGTTTCTTAGAATTTGAGTCCTAGCAACCTAAGTGATTCACCCGAGCCTTCAAAGGAGAGCCTGCCAGGAAGGCAAAGGCAAGGAAGGTACCTCCGAAAAGAGAATGGATAGATTGTTTCAGGAGGTCAAAGCAAACTGGGGAAATTTTATTTTGCTATCAGTAAGAGTAGGCAAATAATCTTTTTATTTTCAATAGAGCTTTTGCAAGAATAAATGAAAAGGTTTTTCATCAGGATTGAGGAGAATAAAGAGATAATTAAAATATCATTTGAGATATCTTAAAGAAGTGCAGAGCTGACTCAGTAGTGGAGAGCTCCCATTGTTTTGTATAGGATCCATGTTCAGTTCCCAGCTTACTACTACTATTTGTGACTCTATCTCCAGAATTGTATGATGTCTCATCCTTGGGGTGAGTCCCTACTCTGACTGGCATAATGGTTCTAGTTTTTCCTTTCTTCCGGTGATTCATGGATAAATTTATTTTCTTTCTTTTTCTTTTTCCTTTTTTTTTTGTAGTTCATTGTTTCAATTGTCTGAGGAGAATGCATGAAGAATTTATATTAAGTTTTGTACATGCTTCATACTTTAATATAGCTTAAAGTATTTTAGTGTGAATTAGCATTGCTTATGATAAATCTACTAGAAAAAAGGAAGATGAAAGTAGTTAATAAGCTAAGAAAATGGAAATAAAACAAATACACAGTTGAAAGTGAAGTAGGTAGAAAAGAGAATAAAAGAGAAAAATGAATGACTAGAAATGTAACGGACTTGAAAACAAACTAGGCTCAAAGCCTGGGTCTTGACAGTCACAGTTGTTATTAGAGCTGTCAAGGTCAAACCCATGAAACTACTAACAAGCAAATCTTGAACACCTGACCTCCAAAGGCCAATGAAAGAGAAGAGGGAGAAAGAATATTGTGTTAGTCTGGGCACAGTAAGAAGAGAAACAAATGAAGTAACTCAGTGATACTTTGTCCCAAGTCTGGAAAAGACTTGATGTGGGCCCTACCACATCAGTTAGCCATCAAGACAATGTCCCACAGTGCTGGGAGTCTTGCTTCTAATGGGTCTGATGACCTGGGGTGGATGTGGAAATGAAAAAAACTCTGACCACCTGTTTTAAACAATCAGGCCCTGAATAGCCATAGCCATTTTTATTTACTTTGCATGAACAGGTTTACAATCAAATTTGTTTACTTAAATTTCTAATAATAATTACAGTAATTGCCAGTTTGTTCCCTTACCTCATTCCCTGTCTGTCCCCCAACTTCCCCACCAGTAATCATTACCTACCTGATTCATAACTCTAATACTGAAAGCATGAGCAGTATTGCAAACAACAAAAGAAATTTTCTAACTAGGCACACCTACAGCCGGAACAGTGTGTCTAACTGACAGCATTTGCGGTCACAGTGTCATTGCAAAATTGAAGAGAATTTTAGCACTAATGGTAAATATTTAGCTCTAGTTAAATCTAAACTCTCACATTCTCATTGTGAATGACATCACAATCAACTCATCAGCCAAGGCTGAATCCCTACATTTTATACTACTCCATCTCTCTGGGGGATATACCTAGTTTTACCCTATCATTCTAAAAACTACATAACTAAAACACTTACTAATGATAGTTGGCACTACTTTTCGCTTGTTCTCATGTCCCCTTCCTTTCAGTTTTACACTCTATTAGCACAGCTATATCTATCTATCTATCTATCTATCTATCTATCTATCTATCTATCTATCTATCTATCTATAGATATATGAGAGCATTGTGGGTTCCTATGATTGTACTTCATTCCCTGTTCCTATGGACTCTTGATATAACGTATTCATTTGCATTATTCTTAGACTCTGTGGTTAGAATCATTCTCTCCAGCACAATTATGCAAACATGGAATGTCTTAAACTACTGTGACTCTTTCAGATTAGTCAGAGGTGCTTTGGAAAGGCAGCAGCTTGTTCTTGAGAATCCTGAATTCATGGTCATACCGAAAATATCAGAGACTTTACAGGCTGAATAAGGTCCACTGCCTATTTTTAAAAATATTACCTCTGGGTTACCCAGAAGAGAGTCATCAGGGCAAAGGTTTCCTAATGCAATACCTATTTCTTCTATGGCTCTAAGAAAATGAAGCTAGAGGCAACTAGCAATATGATGTGTGTAAGGATAGAAAAAAAAGAGTAATGTCGCAGTGATAACATGCAGATGTAGGCATAATATGTTGTGATACCGGACGAGCTGGCAAGATATCCCCCTGATGTAATAACACCATGAATGTTCTGGAAGTAACCACTGCTTCCTGATTAGTTTCCAGGCTTACTCCATCTAGGGAATACATGACGGGCACTGTATAGTGTTCAAAAAGCCTGTGACTAAATAGGTCACTGGCCCTAGTGGAGGTATCTACAACTGATATGTTGTCAAATGGACATTTAGTTAAACTGCCTTATGAATATGCATGTTTGTCTGTGTAGATTTCTACAGCCCTCAGCCTTGCTCAGAGAAGATTTTTCAACAGATAGTGGACAGTGACTAATGCAGGGACCCAAAACTCGAGTGCTTGATACAAAGGAGGACATCTATTTCACCACCACCCCCTAGACACAGGGAATATCGTGGACAATGGGGTAAAAAGATATAGGGACTAAGGATGAGGAGCGGTGGTAGGGTGTTGTCTTCTGGATAGAACACGGCAGTCGCAATTGTGAACACAGAGCATCTGTGCCTTCTCACTTGATGCTTGAGAAAAGGAGAAGAAAAAAGAAAAGAAAGGAAAGGAATAATAGTGTAACAGCAGACATGTTGAAAAGAAGAGAAGTCAGGAGGAGTAGGAGAGCATGGAAGGATAGGAGCGGGTCAATGTATTCATAGTTCCTTGTATATTGTTTAGACGTATGACATTGCCAGCAATTTAAAAAAAGATGTAATGAAGATTTTGTGTATATATATGTTCAATTGATTTTAAAACTAATAAAATGTATTTGAACAAAAGAGCTAGTCTCCTTTCTACCACCTGCAGTTGTTTGCTTATTTATGCACTTGTTAAACTCAGTTGCTTCTACGTAACTCTTATATTATGTTATAGGATCTATATTCATAGTTAAATGCTTATTCAATTAGATCAGATGAGAATATCTAAGATTTTATATAGCTAATTTTTGTTTGAAAACTACAAAATCGGTTTTCCAAAATGACATAAAACTGAAGTGTTAAACACTGCTCAGCTTGAACATGCATGCCAAATAACTGGTTATAGGAAGAGACTTTTGTTAGATTTCAAGTCTCGGTAGACTAAGAAACAAAAGCCCAGCACAATTCTAAGCACAGTTGGAAACTGAAAACGAGAGGATTGAGCCTTCCCGTTGAGAAGTAAAGGGACTTGCCTGCTTCCTCTTTCTTAGAGCATTTCCTAAAGCAAACTTGCAATCTTAAGACTTACTTGCCTCTCTGTGATACATGCACATAAATCTTTGTATATGTGAAGGAAGCCTCTTGCCACAGGCTGACTTTGACTCTTACAGCATACTGATACCCTGTCTTGGGTAAGCATTGTGACCTAATCTCTCCTTGCTGGGAGGCATCATTTTCACCCTCACCCTGGTGTCTTTCTCAAGGCCCAAAGACTTTTAAATACCATCATTAAAGATGACAGTCTTATCTCCTAGTCTCTGGGGGCAGTTAGGAGCTTAAAGAAGACAAGCATATTATTCCAAGTTGCACAGCTACCTCATAGAAGCACAAGAGAAGTTTCTTCTTTGGATAAAGCCAGCTAGCAAATTTAGATGTCTGCCCAAATTACCAGCTGAATTTAGAATCAGCTATGTGTGACAAATGGCGCTGTCAAGTCTTCTTACCTAAGGACCAATTTTTCTTTATTATAAGAGCATGTGTGTACTGGATTGAATAAAGTTTGGACTCGCATAGCTATTAATGTGTCTATATTGGTTCAATACTTGTGGCCATGCTAATTTAAGTTGTTAACAGTAGTGGAGACATGTCAAGAGGTGTATGAAAGCTGTGGTAATTCCCCTGTCTCTGAAAATTTGAGACATTTAAAATGAAATGTTATTTTGACAAAAGTTGATATTTCATGAGATCCTTCACTCCATTCCGAGACTTTTCCACCAAGGTTTATGAAACTGTGTGTGTCAATAAAACTTTAGCAACTTTACTTAAAATAATAAGTAATTAAAAACTATCGCATCAACAGGGGAGGGAATGAACAAACTTACTGCAGATGTGAATATTGTACATGTGTGTGTATAAGAATAAATCATCCATGCATATGGTATTACAATTAATCTTAAAATTATTTTGCTAGATGAGATCACTGAGGCATACATAATGTTTTATATGTGAGATCCATAAATATTTGGGGAAATTGTGAAAACTGCAAACCAAGGTTCAGAGAAAAACTAGGTCAAGAACAACCAGAATAGTAGAGTAGGCAGAGGAATGAGGAGGAGCAGGCTGCAAAAAGTAATTGGAAGCATTGACACGTATTGAGACTTTTTTGTGGTAATTGTTTTACAAATGTGTTCAGTTTATTCGATGTTAAGCATGTGTCCATTGAATTAATGACTCATGAAACTAGGAAGGTAGTATAACTCAAAGTTAGGAATTAAAATACAAATGACAAACGTATAAATAACTCAGTTATCTTTCATTTAGTATTAGCTTAGGAAAGCCATTTATTCTCACAATGTTCATTTACAACATGCTATCTAAATATCATGAAATAGACCCTGTTTCTTTATTTTATTATTACTTTGAGAGACAAAAAGTAGCACATCTGCATCACAGATTGCTTTTTGAGGTGTATTCTGTAGATGAAAAGAAGATGTCATTTGGTTGAAATAAGAAGATTTGAACTGAAGATTTTGGGAAGTAACTGTACCAGCGTTAATGATTCTACTGCATGGATGTCCTAATTCAGTCTTTTACAACTGGGAAGAGCTGGAATGCTGCAGACTCAGTGTTAAATTATCTTGGGTTATCTACGGTCCTCCTACTAGCCAACCTTTGGAGTCCTCTTAAAGACTCGGAGGTAACTTCTGCTAACCTAAAGGCTAACAATATCTTCATATATTATCTGGGGCCTGTAACAGTGACTTCCCTTCTATGACTAACCTGGCTGTCTGATGTCTTCATCCATTTAAAAAAACACCTTGATATATGTGTTTCTTTGCCCTATTAATACAAAAACATCATGGAACTGTTACCAAGTTGCAACATGAAAATACATGAAAGTAAACTGAATCCGAGTTTATTGGTCATGGTTACTCATATGGCTCCTGAATGAACTACCACAAACACTCTTTGAGGTAAGAGGATGTTTTGTATTCAAACTAAGAACAATGAAGAGAAAAAGGCATGCAAATTAACCAAATTTGCAAAATGTGATACATCACAACACAGTGGAATGTGATCATAGGAGATTAATGACCCACTAACTCAAATTTATTCAGTCTTATGCACCACTCCATTTCTTTAAGGAGAGATGATAATGCTAATGTAGCTAGCTAAATTGTTTTTAGGGAGACCCAATGGCCTTAGAAAGCATGCACTGAGCCTAAACAGACAATGGTTTGTTAGTGATTCTCTTGTGGAATATATTTGAGAGCAATACTGTTTGAAAGATTCTGTTGAGAGGTATGATAGACTTTTGTCTTCATGTGATGTGGATGAGGTTGGGAAAAGCTCAGAGAAGGCCAGGGGAAGCCTATATTCCTAGGTTATGAAATTGAGGGAGCTTTCCAGAAAAGTTCTCTGTGGCCTGGGTGATGAGAATCATGATAGGGTCAGAAACAACTTGATTCTGAGTATAGTGATAAGGCACCTTATTCTTCCAGAGCACTGTCTTTCTATTGATTTCTGAACCATAAAATTACAGTGGGAAATGTATGAAAGAATGAATGATGTCTACTTGGGTATGTCTACTTGCCTAGAACCTGCTTGTTTGATTTCGTCTCATTTTTAATCCCAAAATTCATACTTTCTGAGATATGACCACTTAACTTACACTGTCATTGTGTTCCTCAAGCTTTTGTATCAGTCACCCTGTTGACTAGGTGTTTAAATTAAATTTGATTAGAATGACTCCAAAAAGTAATGTTTCCCCAAATGCTTTTGAAATAATTAATGGTGATGCTTTATTTTCGAGTAAATATAAATGTATCTTTCTTACGAAACCTCACTTATTAATATTTATAATCTCTCTGACATTATACCAGCACTCATTCATTCTATTAAGCCATTTCATTTTCCTGTTAAAATGCAAATATATTATCTGGGACAGTGAGCACATTAAGTCAATTGCAGACATTAGAGATGTATTTCAATTAGCTCCGTAGTCCCTCTCTATTAGTCTACTAAAGGTCTCAGGAGGGTTGGTAGTTAGAACCCAGAGGAACTGACTTAGATGAATAGTCAGTTCAAGCACATAGGTAGACAAATAGAAAGGAGGTACTAGATATAAATATATATTTTTGCAGGTAACAAAAAAGATGGGAAGATGTCATGGGTTAACTAAGACTTTATTGGCCTTTGACCTAGCTGACTTCATTCAATGAAGACATTTAGAGATACAGGTTATTTTATGCTTGGCATTTTTAAAAAAAAAAAAACAACTTTACTTTCTCTTAAAAATATTTTTATTCATTTATTCTTTTCAGTTTCACACATAGCCTGATCCCATTCACTAAAGTGCAGAATTTAAGATACCCCTAAACCATCATTCTTAAATCTGAAAATTTTTGAAGGGAAGTTCTAGCTCTTTTTTTCTCTTCCCATGGGCGCAAATGCTATCATTGGCAGTTTGGGGAGCCAAAAACATTTCAACAACTATACATTATGAGACTCAAAAAGTTCTTTTAGGACATTTCAGATTGTTTTGGTAGTATCTTTATTTGTTGTTTCAGTTCTTATTTTATAGAAGGCTTATGAAGTTCAGGACTAGCTTAGGAATATGGAAGTGAGACTGAACTCAAATCTTTTAAGTATTGCTTCATTGAGAATATATAATTTAATAATTCTGATCCCATATTAAATATCACTCACAATATAATTTAAAAGGTTTTTATTAAAATATGAGACATGCTGGGTTGTATTGTTCTTTGTAGTTTAAATGATTATAGTATTTGCTGAAATGTATCATTTCTGCCTCTAAGAACTACAAGATACAACATATTGTTGAGGAATTAAAGCTTGATCAAGTTTGATTCCTACATGTAAAGAGGAACGAAGAGTTGGTCAGAGTTGCCTAGCATCTGTCTTCTCTTTCTAATCGGATATTGATGGGAAACGGTTTTGAAAGTTCTAAAGGTGAGTTTGTATGTACTAGTTTGAATCTTTTAACTAACAACAATGGACTCTCTCAGACACAGCTACTGCCCAATACAGTTTAATTATAGTGATATAGGTAATTAAAAAGAAAAATCTTAGAAACCAGGAAGATTATATACAAATTCCAGAGGAGGGCAACAAGGAGGTGTCCTGAAGTAAAATATGCTAGTTACAGTAAGAAAACACTATATGAGCTAAGTTTTGTGTGAAAAATGTAGATATATACATATATATTATAGATAATTAGGTATGTAGGTAAATAGATCAATAAATGGTAGACAGAGATAGATAGGTAGATAGACGATAGATAGATAGATAGATAGATAGATAGATAGATAGATAGATAGATAGATATCCTTGAAGTGTGAGCATCAGGAAGAAGTACCGCACACGTCTGTTGGTGTGGAAGCCAAGACATTTAGGATACAGATGGTATAGATGAGACAGTTACAAAACTGTCCCAGGCCACTGAGAAGTTTGTTTCTTCTCCAAGTAAAGCCAATTAGTTGAGATGAATCATTACTCCAATTACTGCATACATTTAGATCACATTGTATGGCAAATGTGCTGCCAAATCTTAACTGATGCACTGTTATTGTTTTATCCTTTGATAGTTTCATGCATGTATATATAGTGACTTTGAGTCTTTCCATCTGCCCATTCTCCTCCTCTCTCAATGAAATTCTTCTTCCCAATTAGAGACTCCTTCCCCCTTCATGCCTTCTTATGCTGTGTGACCCACTGAGTTAAAACATAATTGCTTATAGGAGAATGTGTGAGAAATTACTTACAGGACCATGGGCAATTTATCAGTGGCTACGTCACAGAACAAATGACACCTCCTCCCTCTGTACTCAACAATTGCCTATAGACTCCTGGAGAGGTGGAGTCTGCTCTCTGTCCATAATGAAATGTTGAAGGACTGGTCTTCTGCTGGGTGAGTTATGATTTATCTTGGAAATTTGTAGAAAGTAGTCCGGTATTTCCTGGGCTCCATAAAAAAAGGAAAGTACTTATTTCATTTTTCTTTCATTGCTTTGTAGTCACTTAGCACATTGACTATGACAAAAAGCACTTTCTGTTTTAAAGCCCATTTACTCAGGAAATACTATCTTTCCTTGCTAAGGTTGAGACGATTTCCTTTTTAAAAAAATAATTATATTTCCCTACAACAGGGATATGCATCCACTTTTAAGTATCTGTGTAGGAATACATACACTATCCTACCTAAAAGTTTTCTAGTTTATCAAAGTTATAAAGATACAAACGCATCCCCAAAGTTGAAATTTTCTAGCTAAATCATGGGAGCAAGTTCTCACAAAAGAGCACTTTCATCATTTGAGAACTTCAAATTAAAGCTTCAGTTTTCGCATTCCTGAAACAATATAAAATTACCAAAAATTAAATGTATAGACTGTGGAATGCTATTTTCAATCCTGTAATTATAACTGCTCAATGATATGTATGTACATTCAGTTAGAACTGTATAATAATCATTATCGTGGTAGAATTTTAGCTATAAAAATAAAAATCTGGGGACAGTTATCAAATTGCGTATAATCATCACTCTCACTTAAATCTTTGATTCGGGTATAATTTATGTGATAGGAAAGAGTGACACAATACTCCTGGGACTTGTGGGTGCCATAGATTGGTGTCTCCTAGAACAAAGAAATGAGTATCAGCTTGGCATTGCAGCAAATAGCAAGGGCAGTGCAAGAGAAAGTTCAGCAGCTGCAGTGGCTGCACAGCAAGAGGGGTCAAAGCTGCTATGAAAATATCACAGGGTCTTAGATCTTCGGCACAGTGCAGGTTTTCTTGAGCACGCAGTTTCTGGTACATGTAGTTTCGCTTACGATTTCCTCTACCATATACTTTATTAACATACCTAGGGATGGATTTGGTGTTAAAATGATCAGTAGGTCACCTTGAGAAACTCTGTGGTATTTCCTTTCCTGATTGTAGAATGTAGACTTAGAATTTACAAGTCTATCCTATTTTTTTATAGGGTTAATTTAAAAAACTTCAAGTTATTCTGTCCTTACTGTTAGGATGTAATCTTTCAGCTGCGTGCTCCCCGGTCAGCCGCACAAACATTGGACTGCATTTCTTCCCTGGGATAACTTCTTAGGCATAACTCCATAGCAGTTTGTCTTAGTCATCAATTCCTCCTTTTTTCTTCAACATTCGAGTTCTGGGATAAAAAGCTAAGCTCACATTATGTCTTTCAGATATTTCTTTTCTGATTGGTGGGTGTGGTTTCCTAATCCTCATGAGGCCTCCTAGAGAGCAGTCCAGGAAGAAAAGTAAAGTATACCTTATTGATGTTTCCAAGTGGCCTGGATGATACTTAGTGTTTTACCAAATTATTGGTTGTTTTGTTTTGAAAGGACCGGAGTCTCCTCTGCTTCTCCTCTGAAACTAACTCAGTGAGTAACAGGAGAAATTCCAGGATAGGAAGACAAACCCAAGTTCTCTAATATGGGATCCCATGATTCAGGGGTTTTTCTTACCTCCCAGGAAAACCAAAGTGCCATAAACTGATTTTTCATACCCACTTTACTGAGAACCCATGTGCAATCTAGTGGCTCTGGAAGCCCTAGGAATTTTTCTAACCTTTGCTGGTGACGGTAGGATAAAGTCTCAGATGTCTCTGCAGTAATTGATAAAAGGTATTTTGTTGTTGTTTTTCTAAGTTTTCTCCCACTTGGTCTTTTAGGACATATTTTTGAGGGATGGTGTGTGTCCATATCTAATGCTGTTTCTATCTGACAGTTTCTTCTTGCCAAGGGCAGTCTGATATGAGTTTAAAAAAAAAAATAAGGAAACCAAAGAAAGTAACCATTGGCCTTGTGGATCCTGTGCAGAGTAGCCACTTTCTTTGACACCTCAGCTCCTTACTATGTTTGTTTTGTTTAAGATGGGCATAACTTCTTGTTGTGGTGTGAAGGAGTGGAAAATATGACCACTCCCATTCTAGGCAATCAAAGTTAGTTGTCCCGTTTTTTTTTTAAACAGAACTCTTAAAATATTTTACAGCTTCTAGTTATGTGTACAGGTGTGTGTGTGTGTGTGTGTGTGTGTGTGTGTGTGTGTGTGTGTGTGTGTGCGCCTGTGGGTAAGTGAATGCAAAAGCTCTTGAAAAACATATACATCCGTTCACCCTGTAGTGGGAGTTAGAGGCAATTGTAAGCCACTGATATGGATGCTGGAAGCCAAACTTCCATCATCCAGAAGAGTAGCAAGTGCCCTTAACCTCTGAGCAATCTCTACAGCTCCTGTAGAATTCATTTTGATTATAATGTTCCTAGTGGGTGATGTTTCTTGTCTGTTGACAGTTACTTCACAGGCTTTTTCATTCTTTCTAGACTATTTCCAATACCACAGATGTGTGTGTGTGTGTGTGTGTGTGTGTGCGCGCGCGCACGTGTATTCCTACAAAGTAATGTATGACATTATCTACATTTTATCAACATTTTACTACAGTTCAAAAACTATTTTATTAATAAAGATTATACCTGTGATTTATACTTACATATAAGTTATTTCTGTTTTATATATAAATTACATATATATCTGCAAATAGAATGTATTTAATTATGTAAATGCTGATTAAAGAAATGTCTGTTTCATCAATTGTCTTTTAAGATTGGGCTCTGAGCTCATAGGTGTAAATCTACATTATTGTTGGTGTTTATTTACATAGATTACTTAATTTTTTTTCCACCAAATATTTCGTATTTTAGTTATCACACAGAAACTCACCTTAAGGATCTTGCTTTATTTGCCTGCTAACCAAATGCCTCAGCTGGTACAAGGCTTTTCTCATTTCTCTCCAAGAATCAATACATGGCTTATGAGTCTTTTAATAGGAAGCTAGTAAACGCAATGAGACTTTATGTATTATAGGCTCATGGTATTTTCCACACTTCATGCTAGATAATTTCATTGTTTTTAAGCCATAACTTAGAAAAACTTTTTATCATAATTTTTTAAAGAACAATATTCAGCTTTAAAACTAAAACTTTGTATAATCATACCTGACATAGCTCTTCAAGGTCACACAGCATTTAGAAAAGCCCCAGACAAATATATATATATATGTATATACGTATGTATATATATATATATATATAGTGATTCCCTACTGCTGAATGGAAATGTTAGGCTCCCAATGCAGAAATAATTATAACACAGGCATCAAGTGTGTGGCTTTGACAAAAGCTACCAAAAGTCTGCCCATATAAATGTTGTATGTGAGGGACACACTAGTTATAGGAAGGGAAGGAGCATAGGGAGAATCCCTGAAATGCGCACGATAAATATCCATGTCCAGCTCCCCTAGTCTTCAGTTAGATTGGAGATAATAGCTGCTTTAACAATTGGAACATATATATACACACATATATGTGTGTATATGCATATATGTATGTGTGTACACACACACACAAACACACAGGCATAAACACATACACACAAAGTAAATAAATGACATATTTTTAAAATATATAAAGTTACCTCTCTCACTTAAATATCATGTTTCCATCTAATCACACATTAGATCTTGCAGACCTTTTGAGCATGCACTTCAAAGGTTTCAATAGAGCCAGGCAGTGGTGTCACACACCTTTAATCCCAGAACTCAGGAGGCAGAGACAGGCAGTCCTCTGTGAAATTGAGGCCAGCCTGGTCTATAGAATGAGTTCTAGGACAGTCTCCAAAGCCAAACAAACAAACAAAAACAACATCAAAAGACTTAAATAGCAATTAAATATGTTACGATGAAGTTTAATTTTAACTATTTCCTGAAGTGTGAAATTATACTTTTACCTCCTTTTATAATTCAATTTGTGTTTTGAAATTTATTTTATAAGATTTTATACTGACATTTAAAATGATATTATGTAGTTATGTATATATGATTTTAAGATACAAAATATCTTTTTCTAAATATTTCCAAAAAAATATTTGTACTAATATGTTAATTATTTGATAAATGCCTTGTAGTATCTCATTTTTTTTAGAGTACTTTAAAACACAGGCCACATTGTTGTCTCAGTCTTACAGGTAATACAGTAAGCTCCTAAGTCTTAAAATCTTGACAGCTTTTGAACAACTGGTATTTTAAAATTCTGAGCCATGTTTGTTTTGTCCTAGACTCTGAAGTTTTAAATACCATAAGTCCCTGCCTAAGTGCCAATCAAAAGGAATTACAAGAGGACTTTGTTGGCCAGTTAAAAGGTATTCGTTCTAAAGTGGGAAAATACAGTTCTGGGGTATTAGACACAGGCAGAGTTCGTCCTTCAGTACAGGTTAGAGTCTAATTTACCACGGGTCATGTAAAATATCTCAGAATAAAATCCCACCTAGAGCCATAAAATAAAAAGTGACCTTTAAAATCCAATATTAGAGACAAACAACTTTTGCCTCTGGAAGCTGTTGAAGGACAAAATAGGGAAAGTTCACTCCAATTTCCTGGTATACATGTCAATTTCTCTGGCTAAGGTAGCAGCCCGTGGAAAAAAATTATAATGCAATGTGTTTGCTTCTTAAGCTTTGAAAATATCCAAATACCTCTTCCTTCTTAAGTAATAAATAAGTAAGTAAACAAAAGCCAGTAGTATTTAAGCCCAGTTTCACAATATGAAACTCCAATGAGTAATCCTCATCTCTGGTCCCTGTCCACTCTGAAGCTGATCAAAACAAACAGAAGCTGTGTATGAATAATAAAGGACTTAGAGCTGCATGATATTAAAAAAAAAACCTGTTTCAAACACCTTGATTAGAGAACACAGAGAAGATGCTCTGTCCCTCTTTGAGTCCTATTTCAATTAATGCAATCTATGACTGACGTTTTCCACTTAACCGTACACCTGCAGAAATGACTTCATAGAGGAAGCAATGCTTGCTTGCTTAAATTAAGTCAACATGCTCTGAAACAATTTCAGGAGTATGTTGCTAGTACTTTCCCCTAATAGTTAATATTTGACATTTCTCATGAATATGTTTTGAGATTATAGACTTTCAAGTTTTCGATTTACAAAAGTCTGAAGGCAGCCCAAGAAGGTACATTTTTGGCAGGTATTTCTGTGGGTTATAGAGAAGCACCCAGAGAGTAACAGTGCAGTAGAACAGAGAAGGGAAATCATTTTCTTTTGGACTGGCTAAATATAGAAATATATTGTACTTGAACTTCAAAATCATTTATTTATTTATTTTAATTGTTATTTCTTACAAATAATTTTATTGATCTCTACACCGCTCTGCTCCACTACCTAGCTTTCCCCTTTAAATTGTTGAAGATACAATACTAGAGTAACAAAATCACTATGAGACTTCAGAGAGTATTGCTTCCAGAAGATGGTACCAAGACGGTCACATTATTAAACTCATCTTTTTAATAGTGATGGATACCTTTAGAGAGAAAGACTCCTCCTTCAAAACAACACTAGTACAGACTGCCTAAATATGATACATAGCACACCACTGACTCATCTGCTGGGCTAGGTGAAGTAACTACAATACTAAATCAGCACGTTTCAGTATTTTATTGTAAGTTGCCAGCACACTGAATATAAAGATGCCTGAAGAAGCGGGATTTGGTCTAATGAGTATTTGAAAAGCACTTTGTTTTTCTACCAATTCCTCCTAAGCAAATAAGTACTTTGCTTAGCCCACTGTTTATAATCCAGGCCTTTATCACAATAAGTTAAATTTACTATGTCCTACAAAAGAACACCCGCTTTCATTTAACAAACAGAACTTTAGATAATTTTCTCTATTGTGAAATTTATAACTGATTTTGTTTTAGATATTATGACATTTGATAAGATTAAGGAACAAATATTGAAAGGAAATAAACAGAAGTCTAACTTGTTTCTACACGATTAAGAGTATTTATTTTGATGTGTGAATTTGTGGTTAACGCTGGGAAGTGCAGAGTTTGATTCATGCGTTAGTGCAGGCTCAACTCTATGCTGTAGGAAAGGAAAGCTCTCACTTGATATAACAAACCAAGAAAAATATCATCTATGTCTGAGTCTGTCTACAGATTAGGTGCTACTCATACATCTTTCTTAGTTTTTTAGCAATATCTGGGAAAATATCGATATCAATTTTTAAATGATTGGGATTCATCCACCTTACACAAGTTGCTTAATGTCAAACAACTACCAATAAAGGAGAAGCTTATATTTAATATTAGACTTAATTCATAATTTCATGGTGAGTGAAGTATTCCTCCTCTGAAAAGATGATATATAACAACTGTGATGTGATAGGTATTGGTAGGTAGAAGAGAAAAATTATTGTCCTTATATTTGTTTTTAAATACAAAATTTTGCTGAAAAATACCAAAAAAATCCATTTTATGTAATTGCCAAATTTTAAACATCTTCAATATTTATACAGCTGCATAGGTCGAGTATAAGGCAGATTCTATTTCAGTTTGTGAAGCTTGAAAGAAAATTGGAAACATCGTACATAGCAATTATTCTCAAAACTTAATCTGCAGATGATTCACATGGGGGTCCTGTCAGAATGGGTAGTATATAAATGCATCTTCTAATTCAATAATGGTTTTTCAAGGCAGACTCCCAGATGAACTGATGGTGTACTCTCAGAATCACATACTGTGGTTCTGAGAAACAGTGATATTTGCTACATGGTAGCCTTGTAGCACACAGACACACACAGAATCACAAAACACACACACACACAGAGTGAGAGAGAGACAGTGTGTGGGAGAGAATAACACTTTTGATGCAATATTATTGACTTCTTAAAACAATTATAAAGTAATAAATGTATAGAATGACCAGACATGGATCATGGTAAAGTATAAAATCTTGGTGGAAGAGGTTAGATTTAAGATGGTCTCTGAGACTCTGCAGTTTTTTTTTTAACCTAATAAACAAAACCAAAATCAAAGCAAATAAAAAACACATTTTTATTCATATAGAGTGTGTGTGTGTGTGTGTAAATTTAGAGAACAACTTGAGGGTCTCAGTTTTCTCCTACTGGGGATCAAACTGAGGTTTTCAAGCTTGGTAGCAAGCAATTTTACCCCCGAGCCATCTTGCTGGCCCCCACGTTTAAAACTCTAAGTCACGCCAGACGGTGGTGGCGCACGCCTTTAATCCCAGCACTTGGGAGGCAGAGGCAGGTGGATCTCTATGAATTTGAGGCCAGTCTGGTCTAGAAGAGCTAGTTCTAGGACAGGAACCAAAAGCTATGGAGAAACCCTGTCTCGAAAATAAAAAAAAAAAAAAAAAAAGCTCTAAGTCACAATCAGATAATTGTACCCTGAATAAATTGGAAATACAACCATGGGTACTCCAGAGACTGTTTATATTGTACTACACATGTCTCCTGGTAGATAAGAAGCCTATAGCATTCTCAGCCAGGTAGCTGGTGATATTACTTCTACAAGGTTCACTGGGAGGATAGTCTTTCTTGTGACTATCTAGATGGATAGAAGCAAGAACAGCACTGAGACCAGATAGCAGCTACATAGCAAAATAATTGATTCCATACTTAAGTGTGTATCATGAAAAAAACTTACTACTAGTGCAAAAATTTGCATAGCAATGTTGTTTTGGACTTACAAAAAGTACATAAACAAAATCTCTTAAGAACAGTAGGATGTGTAGCTTAGTGTACATTATTCTGTATATGCTATCAAAATGATTTATTTAAAAGAACCTGATGAATGATGATTTTTCATCTATCAAAATATGTCCCTATTATAGTATAAAATGAAACAAGAAAGTATAAACTATAAATATTATAAAATTATAAGTGCAAAATGAGTCTTACCTGAGCCTTCTGTAAATCTATGTCACATTTGATTGCGATTTTTCACTTCAATTATGTTCTACAAGCCAGGCAGTGGTGGCACACGCCTTTAATACCAGCACTCAGGAGGCAGAGGCAGGTGGATCTCTGTGAGTTTGAGGCCAATCTGGTCTACAAGAGCTAGTTCCAGGACAGGTTCCAAAGCTACAGAGAAACCCTGTCTCAAAAAACCAAAAAAAAAAAAAAATGTTCTATAAAGTCCCGATGGAAGATTTTTTAACACTGACTTATAGCTGATAAAGATCATATATTGTGATTACCACATTTGTCAGTGACTCAGTAAACAACTGTGCTATGTAAGTTCCATGTTATTAAGCATATTTTATAAACATGTATGTTGTTGATCCATGAACTCTTGCTTATGCTTTAGCATGGTCCCAAAGAATTTGATTCACAAATAAATTTTCATGAAGTGTCAATGTTGCAAATAAGAAATTTGCGAACAAATGAGGTTCTTTTGCATATATGGGATCAAAATGATAGATCAATAGAAAGGCAGCTCTTTGCCTTTAAGGAAACTGCACAGCTTGGAAATGCATTCACGGGGTGGATCAAATCCCAACCAAGCAATGGGATTTACACAATATTATTTACCACCTCAATTTCCAGAGTATGAAACTATATTTCACATAACCTTTAAAATTTCATAGTAGTTAAGAATAACTCACGAGGAAACGCTGCCAGCTATGCAAACAAAAGGCTTGAAGTTCAGTTACTGGCTCTCTGTTAAAGACAGAAATGGCAATACGCCGTAATTCCTGCACTGACAGGCAGCCCCCGGGGCTCACTTGCCTGCTAGCTGAGCACAAAACAACAAGGTTCCGATTCTGTGGGAAAACTTGTCTCAAAATTGAAGGTGGAAGGTGAAAGAAGACTTCTCTCATATCCTCTTCAGACTTCCACCATGAAACATATGGTCATGCGCGCCTACGCACACATACACACATACACACATACACACACACACCAAGGACTATATAGACAAATGCGCACATTTTAATTTCCACACAGGTAGTTACCATTGTTACAATGTAAATATTGGCTTTATTTTAATTACTAATATCTCCACTGTGTACTTCAGTGTGCAATTAATGTACCATATATTAAGTTTTATTGCTAAGCCCCTGAATCTATCACATGAATGCATTCTATTGGATCCTTGCTTTCTGCTTCACTTTCAGCACTCTGTTTAGAAGGTTTAAGGTTTGTATTTGCTCCAGATGTTTTTAAAGTTTATATTTGTCCCAGATGTTTTGTTATTCTATACACTCTATGTATTTCCACACTGAAAATGCTTTTCATCTTTCAGTTTTTTTTTTTTATAAAAAATAGTCATTCTCATTTTCCAGTGAACAGATTGTTTGTTAAAAACGTTTTCACTTGATTTTTGACTGTTTTCATAGCTCTTCCTTAATCATATACTGTCATTTCTAATGCAGTTATCCATCCTACAATGAGACTAAAAAAAAACACCTCCTAAAATATATATCCTCCATTTATGTAATACTTTCTTATTTTAGAGTTATTAACAGCTAAAAAATTGGGGCACCTTAAAATTCATAAAAAAATTTGTTGAGGACTGTGGAGATGTTTCAGAGGGTAAGACTATTCTCTGTTCTTCCTGAGGACTGGAATTGTATTTCCAGCACCCACATAACTGGTCAGAACGGTCTGTAACTCCAGTCTACAGATCTGATGACCTCTTCTGGCATCTGAGGTCACTGCACATATGCAATGCACAGGCTTACATGAAGGCAAAGCACCTAGACACATAAAATATATATAGTCTCAAAGAATACACTGAGTTCTAATACCTATGCATTTTTGGTTTTCTTAAATGTATATTAGGTCTATAATTTCACTTAAAAATAATTTACTTGTTGTATACTTCTTATTTTGAAATAACCTGTCATTCTACACATTTTAATCATTAATGTCCTTCATTAAAATTTTTAAACATTCAAGTGGACACAATACTAATTTTTTGTATTATTATGTACCCAATTTGCAGTATTAAGGATTAGTGTGTATCTATCATACTTGTCAATCAATTCTTCTTGGTATACAAATTCGTTATTGATTTTTCTTATTGTGTCTCATCACAGTCCAGTTGACTGGATGTTTTGTATATCTATGGGTTTCATGAATATACTAAGATATCTGCAAATGATAATGTTCTCATTGCTTCATGCACTTACAGTCTTTATTTTTGCTCTCTAGTTTTTTAGTGCTGTTACTGTCAATACATTTACTTAAATTTGGGTTCCAGAATCACTATTCTCTTGGTGCTTTCCCCATGAAGTTCTCCTACTTTCCCATATATTAGACACTTTTATATAGAAAAGTAAATGTGGAGAAACCATTTTAAACATTATGTTTGCATTCTTGTGTCCAGGCATTTAATCAGAGAAGCAGGGAAGATATGTCTTGGAAGCCGTAAACAATTGTCTTTTCTTTTAGTCTCAAAATACATTACCAAACTTATGAATCCTAAGACATTTTGAAATTGGGGGAAAGCAAGGGGAAGTTATGGGACATATTTTTTTTTAGTTATAGCTTGCGATAATCTTACTTCCTCTATACATAATTCTCACAACAATGAATGCACAATTAATGGATAATATGTTTAGCATCTGAAAACATGAGTGAAATGAATTTTTAAATGACTCTCGTAGTAGAAGTAGTAAAATTTAAAAAGAAATAATTGAGCTAATTCAGTGAAAACACACTATACCCTACCCTGAAGTATTTCTGATTAACTATCCTTGTTAACTGTACTAGGATTTATGTGCTATTTCAATGCTTTTAAAAGCTATGTATCTATCATCTATCTATGTATCTATGTATCTACCTACCTATCTATCATCTTTCTTTCTTTCTTTCTTTCTTTCTTTATATGTAGTGTGTATGTGTATGTGTGTGCATATGCACATACACAGATGATCAGGTGCTTATCTTAAATATTCCAATGGACACTAAAACAAACAAGCATTCAGTGGGCTTTTATCAACACCATTTATATGTTTCATGGCAGGACCTCTTAAGAGCTGCAGGGTTTTGCAGCTAAAGCTGAGTCAGGAAGCCTCTCTTATATGAGAGCACTTGCTGGCCTCTAGCAACAGAGCAGACCCGAGAAATTGCTGCTACCAAGAAAACATGCTTTACTCTTTCCCAAGCTTTCTCAGGTTTTCAGTGGATTCAGTTGTCCACACATCTGGGCGCCATTCTGTAGTAGGAGGTGCAGGCTGTGTTCCTGCTACCCAGCACCTGGTCACCTGGCTAGCTTATGCCCCGAAATAACAACAGACAAATTGTATTCTTCTTGAAGTAGATTGGTGCTGCCAGGAGCCAACATGTCACACTGTCATGAAAAACCCTAAGTTATTAAAACATTAAATAGCATATTTTGGAGTCCTCTGCGGGTTCTCTGTGTTCAGTTTATGCATCAGTCCAGGCAAGAGCAGTTTCTTGCCCAAATGGCTATCAAACTCCATAAGGTGCCTCTTCGATGCCCATCTTCTTCTTGAAGTAGATTGGTGCTGCCAGGAGCCGAAGTGTTTCATAGTCATGAAAAACCTAAGTTATTAAAAC
>NC_022031.1:45477564-45479324 GCF_000317375.1 Microtus ochrogaster | reverse complement strand
AAAGAGAGCATAATAGCATACAGTATCAAGATTCTCTGTGTATTTTCCATCTTTGTGTAGCTTTGTTTTAACCTCTATTTCGTTTATTCTTACTTTTAACTTTTTGCTTTTTTGAGACAGGTTCTCTGTATATCTTTGACCTGAAAGCTCTGTGGACCAGGCTGTCCTTGAACTCTCAGAGATCCTCCTGATTTTGCCTTCCAGGGATTCGGATTAAAGGCGTGTTCTGCCACACCTTGAGGTCACAGAGGTCAATCTCCCTCTGCCTCCCAAGTGTTGGGATTAAAGGTGTGTACTACCACACCCAACTACTCTCTTTCTTCCTTTTTTTTTTACTTTAAGAACTTTAACTTTCAGTCTGCATATATTTTTAACACACTGTAAATCATTTAGAAGTTTTTTTTTTTTTTAATCTCTCTTTTCTGTATCTCTCTCTCTTTTTCTGACCACATGAGCCTTTAAATTACTGAGCAATATGGGTAGGATCCATAGCTTTGGTGGCTGGATCCAGCCCATTCCTTAGCTTTCTGACATTCCAACCTTGTGGCTGAGGTGCAAGCCTGAGCCGCATTCAGTACCACAAGTCTACAGTGTTTCAAGATCCTTGCCAGCAAATAAGCTACAACACTCAAATGCTCTCTCTGTAGCTGACCTCCTGCCTAAAAGAGTCAGGGTTTGCCCTGGTAGGACAGCCCACAAAGCCGGCATTTTAAAACAGCACAACTTTTTTCCTGCCACTGCTGAAAACAAACAAACATTCAGTTGGCTTTTATCAACACCATTTAAGTGTTTCATGGCAGGACCTCTTAAGAGCTGCAGGGTTTTGCAGCTAAAGCTGAGTCAGGAAGCCTCTCTTATATGAGAGCGCTTGCTTGCCTCTAGCAACAGAGCAGACCCGAGAAATTGCTGCTACCAAGAAAACATGCTTTACTCTTTCTCAAGCTTTCTAGGCTTTCAGTGGATTCAGTTGTCCTCACATCTGGGCGCCATTCTGTAGTAGGAGGTGCAGGCTGTGTTCCTGCTGCCCAGCACCTGGTCGCCTGGCTAGCTTATGCCCCGAAATAACAACAGACAAATTGTATTCTTTTAAACACTGCTTGGCCTGTTAGCCAGATGAAGGTTCTAAGTTGATATACAAGATATTCATCAGTATGGCTATAGGATAGGGTCATTTCAGGTTGCCTCTCCTCAGTTGCCCAAGGTACTGGCTGGAGACATCTCCCAGAACACCTGTGAGCCCCTCTAGAGTCAAGTCTCTTGCCAACCCCAAGATGGCTCCCTTAATTAGGATATATATTTCTCTGCTCCCGTTTCTATTCTTCCTTTATCCCAACCATCCCCTTCCCCCAAGCTCCCCCATCCTCCCCTTCTCACATTTCTAACCCCATTTCCCCTTAGCCCCATGCCACCCCACCCCCAAGTTCCCAGTTTTTGCCCGGCAATCTTGTCTACTTCCCATATCCCGGCGGATGACAGTATGTTTTTCTTTGGGTTCACCCTCTTATTTAGATTCTCTGGGATCACAAATTATATGCTCAATGTCCTTTATTTATGGCTAGAAACCAATTATGAGTGAGTACATAACATGTTCATCTTTTTGTGTCTGGGATACCTCACTCAGTTAGGTTTTCTATTTCCATCCATTTGCATGCAAAATTTGAGAAGTCATTGTTTTTTACCACTGAGTAGTACTCTAATGTGTATATATTCCACACTTTCTTCATCCATTCTTCCATTAAAGGACATCTAGGTTATTTCCA
>NC_022031.1:45474527-45475994 GCF_000317375.1 Microtus ochrogaster | reverse complement strand
CTTAGTGGGATGGCTTTGAGTTTCTCTCCATTTAATTTGATGTTAGCTGTCGGCTTGCTGTAAATAGCTTTTATTATAGTTAGGTATGACCCTTGTATCCCTAATCTCTCTAAGACCTTTATCGTAAAGGGATGTTGAATTTTTTCAAATGCTTTTTCAGCATCTAATGAAATGATCATATGGTTTTTTTCTTTCAGGAGTATAGGTATTAGGTCTTCTTGGAAGTTCTGGTAGAATTCTGCATTGAAACTGTCTGGACCTGGGCTTTTTTTGGTAGGGAGTTTTTTTTATAACAACTTCTAATTCTTCGCTACTAACAGGTCTATTTAGATTGTTCACCTTGTCCTGGTCTAACTTAGGTATATGGTACTTATCTAAAAAAAGTGTCCATTTCTTTAACATTTTCCAATTTTGTGGCATACAGGGTTTTGTAGTAAGATCTAATGATTTTCTGAATTTCCTCTGTGTCTGTGGTTATCTCTCCCTTTTCATTTCTGATCTTGTTAATTTGCATATCCTCTCTCCGCCATTTGGATGGGGGTTTATCAATCTTGTTGATTTTCTCCAAAAACCTGCTTTTTATTTAATTGATTCTTTGGATTGTTTTCTGTGTTTCTATTTTGTTGATTTAAGCCCTTAGTTTGATTATTTCCAGTCTTCTACTCCTCTTAGGTGAGTCTGCTTCTTTTTTTTCTAGAGCTTTCAGGTGGGCTGTTGAGTCTCCAATGTGTGGTTTCTCCATTTTCTTTAAGTGGGCACTTAGTGCTATGAACTTTCCTCTTAGCACTGCTTTCATAGTGTTCCATAGGTTTGAGTATGTTTAGTCTTTATTTTCATTGAATTCAAGAAAGACTTTAATTTCTTTCTTTCTTTCTTCCTTGATCCAGGTGTGGTTCAGTAGTTGACTGTCCAGGTTCCTTGAGTTCGTAGCATTGTTGTTGAATTCTAACTTTAATCCATGGTGATCCAATAAGACACAGGTGGTTACTAATTTTTTTGTAACTGTGTAAGTTTGCTTTGTTACCCAGTATGTGGTCAAAATTTTCGAGAAGGTTCCATGAGTTGCAGAGAAGAAGGTATATTTTTTCCTATTTGAGTGGAATGATCTATAGATGTCTGTTAATTCCATTTGATTCATTACCTCCCTTAATCCTCTTATTTCTCTGTTAGGTTTCTGTCTGCTTGACCCGTCCATTGGTGAGAAAGGAGGGTTGAAATCTCCTATTATTAGTGTGTGTGGTTTGATGACTGTCTTGAGTTTTAGTATTGTTTCTTTTACATAAGTGGGTGCTTTTATGTTAGGGGCATAGATATTCAGAATTGAGACTTTGTCCTGAAGAATTGTTCCTGTTATGAGTAAAAAATGTCCCTCTCCATCTCTTCTGATTGATTTTAGTTTGACGTCAACTTTGTTAGAAATTAGTATGGCCACACCTGCTTGTTTCTTAGGTCCATTTGCTTGATAAA
>NC_022031.1:45473014-45473798 GCF_000317375.1 Microtus ochrogaster | reverse complement strand
TTTCAAAATTAATTCATTTTTAAGGGCAAGGTTATGCATCTCCAAGGGTACTGGCAAATAGGCCAGATACTGTGTGCTAACTGGACAACTAATTATTTTAAAACTGCATCTGTCTTTCTAAAGAATATAAATATTTCCGACTTTTTTTCATAAAACAACAGAGCAATATTTGTTCGATTAACTGTTGATTTCCCTGTATGCCATCACTATTCATTTCTGTTTAAGTTTGCTGTTGCAGATCAAAGGAAAATTAGCCATGTGTCAAACCATTGCTACAGAGGTATTTTTAAACAAGTCTCCTTAGCGCCAATATTTTAGAATTATCATAAAACACTACATCTTCTTGCTTTATCATTCTTATATTATCAGTCTCTTCACTAATCCAATGTCACATTAGCAAAGCTTTTCTTTGATGACTGAATCAGCATGTGAAGAGGAGTTAGCCAAAGGGGCTTTCAAATCCTTGTTAATCTTAAAATAACCTAATATCAAGTTTCTTCTTTTATATCCAGAATTTATGATTTTATTTTTTTTAATTTATTCATTTACTAAAGATTCTGTCTTTTCCCCACCACCGCATCCCATTTCTCTCCCCCTTCCCCAATCAAGTCCCTCTCCCTCCTCAGCCCAAAGAGCAATCAGGGTTCCCTGCCTAGTGGGAAGCCTAAGGACCACCCACCTCCATCCATGTCTAGTAAGGTGAGCATCCAAACTGCCTAGGCTTCCACAAAGCCAGTACGTGCAGTAGGATCAAAAACCCATTGCCATTGTTCTTGAGTTCTCA
>NC_022031.1:45449259-45459714 GCF_000317375.1 Microtus ochrogaster | reverse complement strand
GGGGAGGGGGAGAGGAGTGCGGGGAGGGCGAGAAGGGTGGGAGGAGGGGGAGGGAAATGGGAGGCTGGGAGGAGGCGGAAACTTGTTTTTTTTTCTTCCTTTTCTCAATAAAAAAAGATACATTAGTTAATAAAAAAATAAAAAATAAATAAAAAAACCTCTGTAGCAATGATTTGACACATGGCTAATTTCCCTTTGATCTGCAACAGCAAACTTAAACAGAAGTGAATAGTGATGGCATACAGGGAACCTCAACAGTTAATTGAACAAATATTGCTCTGTTGTTTTATGAAAAAAAGTTGGAAATATTTATATTCTTTAGAAAGACAGATGCAGTTTTAAATTAATTAGTTGTCCAGTTAGCACACAGTATCTGGCCTATTTGCCAGTACCCTTGGAGATGCATAACCTTGCCCTTAAAAATGAATTAATTTTGAAAGTCTGTATTTATTTATTCATCTTTTGACAGAGACATTGTCATCCTTGATGCCAAAAATGCCCAAAAATGTCCCCTTTACCATGTTTAGGGGCAGCTTATAGAGGGATAGCCACACCCCAGCCAAACGCACCAGAAACCATTCCCTGCCATCAGGAACTCCTGAGAGTCTCATGCTCAGAGCAGCTGTAGGCACTCAGATCAGGGGAAAACAAGTTGTTTACAAAAAAATCAGGATCTGGGGGTTCACAGCTCCCAACATCGTACTTTGCTCATTCTGGTGGCTACACTTTGCTCCTAGATAATGACTTGGTGAAACGTCTGTATTTAAAACCTGGCATTGATACCATCATCTGGTAGATGCAGCCTATCCAGGCAAAAATTTCATGCGTAGAGGTGTTACATATAAGCCTCTAATTTATAGTTTAGAAAGTACTTTTTTATTTTATATTATATTTCACTCTAACTTTGTAAAACAAAGCTTAGTATTACCATGTAAACTTAGGTACAAGTCAAGTGAGAGACACGAAGTGTAGATGAATTGCTAAAGCAAAGACAATGCTATGAATATATTTTATCACCATTGGTTAATAAAAAAGTTGCTTTGGCCTATGGCATGGAAGAATATAGTCAGGCTGGAAGAGATATAGAGAGGTGTCAAGGGGATGCCACGTTGTTGCCAAAGGAAAATTTGCTGGAATCTTACTGGTAGGCTATTGCCATGTGTTGATACACAGATTAAGAAAAATTGGTTAATTTAAGATGTAAGAGCTAGCTAGGAATATGTCTAAAGTATTATCAAAGAGTTTTATTATTAATAAAGTTACTCTGTGATTATTCAGGTTTGGGCAAACGGGAAATGTAAGCACAGTCTCCACTGAGAAGTAAGAAGGTTAAGCAAGTAAAGACCTTTGTTTCCAAGCCTGATATTCTTAAAGACCTTTGTTTCCAAGCCTGATATTCTGAGTCTGAAAGCAAGTACTCACTGTAGAGAGGAGTGAAGGAGGAAAACAGACTTCTTGTATGAGCATACCGCATGCTCCACTGAAAATTCATTGTGTTCCACACCATACGCTTTTTCAGATTTAATAGGCATTAAAAAATTGTAATATACTGACATTATATCTCTTAAAATTCTAGGGAATTAAAGAAAGCTTTTGAAATCTTCTTGAAAAACACTGTTCATTTATAAATATATTAAGAAAGATTTTTTTAAAAACAAAGGGCACTATAAGACTTGAAATCACATCTATTTAACAATTACATAAACAATGCACATTTTAATTTAGCTAAGATGTTTTAAGCAGACATGTATTTATGATTGAGTTCTCAAAACTCCATGTAGCAATGGAGGAGTACATCTTTTTCATCTTAATTTTAAAAAGTATCCTTGCACGTAGCCCAATAAAATGTAGGGAAAAAAATTCCAGACATAAAATCTTCCCTCCGTGACTTTAATTAATACAAGTGATTAACTTTGTACAATACTTAGTGGCAGTTGAGTAGAAAAAATATATTATTGAATAATTTAAAATCAAAATTCTCCCAATATTAGAATTAATTTCTACTAAATAAGACTTTATTAAGCAAACTTCTATGTCATTAGGAGACAAAGCCTGTGTCAGATTCACGTAAAGATACCACACAGAGCAGACACCAACAGACAGGTTAAGTCCAAAGTTTAAGGCAATTACTGTTTACTGAAGTCTTCCCTCCCTAGATGTCCACTTCACAGCACTTACTCACTTGTTCCCCAGATTCTTGACCCACTTTTCTTAACTTATTTTAACTTAAATCATCTGGCACTGGGAAGGCAAGCTTTGGAATTGAACTTTAAAACAGGAAGGGCAGTAATTAACTGTCTACTACGTGTAGAAACGGCAATCAATTTTCACTGACTGGATAAGACCTTTACTGGATAGCTAGTCTATGTTGTAGACAAAATGCAATCACACTATAATATTCTTTTAACTAAGAGGAGGCGGCTCTCTCAAATGATTGTCACTGAAGAATACCACAGACAACAATGAGCTAACATCATCTGGTTATTACCATCCCTTTCGAAGAGGTAGGCAGACACAGTAGGCTAAATTAAACTACATTGAGAAACTGAAACAGAAAACAGTCTTTGATTTTATGAAACTATAATTTATATACACTTATATATGATACCTTGTTTGATAGCTAGCTGTTTAGTGTTAATAAAAAGTGAACAGTTCACTGCACCCCAAATTTCATCCACTTTTAAGACGTTTTAGGGGTTTTGCCTCTTGGAAAGAATATTGTGAGCCCCATTGAGAATTTTTTATTTAAATAGTGTATGTACTATAGCATATATTTTAGGAAGCTTCTACAGTAGTAGGTTTCCATATGGTTTTTCAAGTGTAAGTTATCCATCCCCATAATCTCTCCTTGCATTTTCCTCCCTTCCTACTCCCTGTTTAATTTTATTTCTCATTCACCATTGAATATTCAGGCAAATAGGTAGTGACATGCTACAACTAAGTATTGTATCTCAAGTTAGAGAGACAAATATCCAGTGTTAATCTCTGTCAAGCTAAGCATTGATTTCAAATTACACGTGATATCGGAGCTCCCTGTCAACAGATTCAGCTTACTTCACCTGTTTCCCATTAGAATCAGAAATGCTTAACGTTTTAGATCTAACCATTTGATTTTTGTAAAATATTGAATACATTTCACATAACACTGGAACATTCTTTTGTGCAATGAATAATTGTCAAATTAAAATCAACTAACACCCATCTTGAATGCCTTTATAAGATAGTTCTCTTGGTGTATTGACTATAAGAGGAGTTGATATAAGAAGCATTTTCTGACAACAGAAACAGGGAGAAAAATGCCAACAACTGAGTTAGGAATAGATAAGAAAATTATTTTTATAAGAATAACGATTATAGAAATATGGGTAATAGAAGTGAAAATGATTAGGTATATTTTAGATAATGATTAATACAAGTTGAGAATTTTGAGTATTTCAACAACTAGAATTTTCCTAAACTTTCTATTGGGAATATAGCAACTGAATCTCTCTCCCTCTCCTAACAGTAGAGTACAAGGTATCAAAACCTTCAAATATAGACTCAATATTTTATTGGATTATGAAATGAAACTGCATCCCCTTTGTTCTTCTTAACATATCAGTGAATAAAACAAGCCTCCTTAATACCTTATTGTGTACTAGAGAAGTTATAACATGGCACTCGTCATACGAAATAGCAATCACACATGTACAGTCAATCTATCAATATAAATTATATGTTATTGCTTTAATCTTTGTCTCTCTAGAAGTGTAGTTTTCTAGATTGCTTTATAACACAACTCTTAGAGAACAATGAAGTTAAAACTTTATAAAACAGAATATTATTCTCACTTTTTTACTCATTCCCAATCCCTTTATCTGCTTTTACATAAGAAGCTTAAGACAAACCAGGATTAAGAAAATAGATCAATTACCCTAATTTTCTTTTAAGAAGTGGAAGAAACTGGGCCTGTTCTGAAGTAAAATTTATTCCTTGCTGACATTCTGCATATTTTACATTGTTTCAAGAAATCCATGGACCTCTGTAGAAGAATTGAGAAATACAGAATAACATATTTTGTTTTGTTTTCTTTTATTGAAAATAAGTTTTTTTTTCAGCGAGTCCAGTTTTATCCCATGGTTTTTTCAGACCCGGGCCAGCTGGCCTTGGTGAGTTCCCGATAGAACATCCCCATTGTCTCAGTGTGTGGGTGTACCCCTCGCGGTCCTGAGTTCCTTGCTCGTGCTCTCTCTCCATCTGCTCCTGATTTGGACCTTGAGATTTCTGTATGGTGCTCCAATGTGGGTCTCTGTCTCTGTCTCCTTTCATCGCCTGATGAAGGTTAATATTCAGGAGGATGCCTATATGTTTTTCTTTGGGTTCTCCTTCTTATTTAGCTTCTCTAGGATCACTAATTATAGGCTCACTGTCCTTTATTTATGGTTGGAAACCAAATATGAGTGAGTACATCCCATGCTCCTCTTTTTGGGTCTGGCTTACCTCACTCAGGATAGTGTTTTCTATTTCTGTCCATTTGCATGCAAAATTCAAGAAGTCATTGTTTTTTACTGCTGAGTAGTACTCTAATATGTATATAGTCCATAGTTTCTTCATCCTCGCTGAACATAGCAGACAATGAGGACTACTGAGAACTCAAGAACAATGGCAATGGGCTTTTGATCCTACTGCATGTACTGGCTTTGTGGGAGCCTAGGCAGTTTGGATGCTCACCTTACTAGACCTGGATGGAGATGGGTGGTCCTTGGACTTCCCACAAGGCAGGGAACCCAGATTGCTCTTTGGGCTGACGAAGGAGGGAAACTTGACCGGGAGAGGGGGAAAGAAATGGGAGGTGGTTGCGGGGAGAAGGCAGAATTCTGTAATAAATAGATAAAAAAAAATAGTAAAAAAATAGTATAAAAAAAAGAAAGAAAGAAAATAAGTTTTTTTTTTTCATTTAATATATTCTGATTTTGCTTTTCCACTTACCCTACTTTTCCCATGTCCTTCCCACCTCCACTCCTATCTGAATACATGAACATTTTGTTACTTGTTAAAAAAAAATACAAAGGCATCTAAAAAATTGATAATTATTTAAAAATCTCAATGATCATATTCATCCTATCTCCTTCTTTTATTTCATTGGAGATCAATCTCCATCTATCACCTTTCAGCAATTTCATATATTTGTTTTCATGTGTCTTTCCTTAAGAGCCCAACAATTCCAGTTTGTGCCATTCAACTATTTCTGAATGTGGGGCCATCAAGCGTTATTAACCTACGCACACTTAAAGCACCATGACTTCCCTTCCCTAGAAGATATCAACTATCTGTATCTCCTCCCTTAGGAGTTGGCTTGTGAGTCCTTTACTATTGCTAGAATGTTATCTGATTCCATCTCGTTCAGGTAGCCTCAGCTGCTGTTAGTTCATGAGAGCAACAGTCCAGCCTCGTGTTGAAGGCATTATTTATTTCACTCTTTTTTTCCTCCCAGATTTTGTCTTATATAGTCTTTCTGTGATGATCACTAAGACTTGGAGAGCATATGCTACAGATACACCCTTTAAGGCAAAATTTTAGCCAGTAATTTGTTTCATGTACATTGTCTAATTGTGAGTTTCTGTATTAGCCACCATCCATTGTACGAGAAACTTCTGTGATGATGTCTTAGAGATGCACTAATCTATAGGTAGAGAGATATGAATCTAGAGAATGTTTAGTATTGTATCAATTCAGGAAAATAATAATAGTAAGTTCCCCCGCTGGGCTAACCCATACCCAGAAAGAAAACAAATTTCAAATTTCATATGTTAGTTATAGTGTTGATTCTTTGGATATTTATGATTTGTAGTAGCTATTGAACCCAGAAAACTATTAAGAAAGAATTAACGGGAACAATTAAGAAAGATGTAAATGGAGGGGAAATAATAAGGCATATGTAGTATGAAGAAAAAATTGTAAAAATAGGGAGAAAGTTTAAGAGGGGATAGGAATGGGTGGACAGGACAGAAAAGAGCATTGGGAGCATAATAACTACCATTAAGTACTTTTAAAAATCCACATGGAAATCTATTTTAAAGCTTCATATATGTGTATGTGTATCAATATATATACACATATAATGTATGTTTATATATACTTTTTCCAAAATAACTTAAGTGCATATTTTAATATACTTAAAGTTCTTTGCAGTTTTTATTTGAGAAGTCCCTTTACTTACTCTTGCTTCAACTTCTTTTGGAAATATGAATTTTCTTTTCTTTTGCATTTTTATATATAAACTGAGTATAACTGCTTTTCAGACTATGTAAAGACCCCACTAGTTCTATCTACCTACTTCCTTTCCTCATTCCTAGATGATGTCATTTCACTGATTCTATTCAGTTACTGTAGTAGTGTTTCTTACCCTTCAGATAGTTTGAATTTACAAATAATTGAATAATATTGATTCTAAGAAATTTATAACAGTAGATGAAGTTTGTACTGTGGAAATTACCTAAAAATTAGTTGATTTTTAGGGTTATGATGAAAACTGAGTATACAGTTTTCCGTTTTTTTTCTCTACACAGACTTTTCTTAATTAATTTATGTTTTAAATCTTTTCAAATTTTACATAGCAATACCAGTTCCCACTCTCTTCCCTCCTCCCGCTCCCTCCACTTTCCCCCAACTCCACTCCCCATTCACTTTTCAGGGACATTTAGACTTCCCATGGGGAACCGGAATAAGACCAAAGTAAGGCCCTCTGAATGTAGGTGACATTTGTATGGCTGGAGCAGTCTGTGGGATCACTGGCCATGGGACCAGGATTTATCCTTACTGTTTGAACTGGCTATATGGAGTTCATTCTCTTTGAAGGAATACCTTGCTCAACCTAGATATAGTGGGAAGGTCGTGCCTCAAAGTTATGTGCTAGACTTTTCAAACTGCCCATAGGAATCCTTATAAAACTTTTATTATTTACACAATGAAGCATAACATCAATGGTCAGTAGAATGATTATGTGTAATACATAAATATGAATTATCTGTACACCTCCGTAAATCTAAGAGATCTAAAGTACATAAAGTTCAAAACATCTTTAAGTGCATATCTTTCAGAGTCTTAATGAACTTATGGAAAACCTTCATGTATCTTGTAAAATTTACACATTTGATTGATATCTTAAGTTTTAGTATTTTACATTTTCATTAAATTCTGTATAGATTAGTATTTCTACTAGAAAGTAAAAGTTACATTCATGAGTCCCTCTTTGCTCACAATGTGCATAGCCACAGCTGATGGTGCTGCATCTAATTCAAGAGAGTGGAGGTGTTTCACTTGTACTTTGATGCCTGTATGGAAACATCTAAACTAACCCTTTCTATAAAAGAGACATAGGAAGTTCCTGGCTCTTGAATGACTGAAGGAAGACACTTCAAAGGTCTTCAGGCTCATTTTGCCTTGCACACAGCTGTCCTGAGAGCACAACAGAATTGGTGGTTGATAGATTCTTGATTTCCTGCCTGTTAGAGTACTCTGGGTTTTATTCTGCAAATATCAACCAAGTTATGCAGATGATACATGCTTAGAAACACTTGATTTTCATAATCCACACATAGTGAGGACAGAAAGCAGAGCCTTTAGGATGCATGTAGAAATATCAGTAAGAATTTGACCTTGGCACAGCTTTAAATCCTTTGACCTATGGTTGGGGTAGACAAACAGTGTTGCAGAATTCATATATCTTATTTTAACGATATTTGATCATATTTGACATCCATTTTCACAGCAATTGGAAATGACCTGCTCAGGGAGGAAACCAAATATTCTGAGAAAGGTCAGGGCCTTCTTTATCTATTTTAAGGTCAATTGTCTGAAAACTATCAAATTCAATTAGTTTCTTTGTTTTTCTGTTTTATTTTATTTCAAGATAGAATCTCACCTTGTAGCTCTAGCTGGCCTGGAATTGTCTCTATGAACCCATTTATCTCAAGCATGAGGTCATTTTCCTACCTCTACCCCCTAAGGGTTGGAATTCCAAGCATGTAATATAACACCAAGTTTAGTTTAATTGCTGTAAGCCCTCCCACCTATACTAATTGAAAACATTTAGCTCTTTAACTTGAAAGTAGCATACTTTTTCAAATTTCCTTCTTTTATGCATTGATGTGGGAGTGTCATATATCAATCTGTTGATTTCATTGGTTAAGCAATAAAGAAACTGCTTTGCCCTCATAGGTTAAAACATAGGTGGGTGGAGTAAACAGAACAGAATGCTGGGAGGAAGAGGAAGTGAGCTCAGACTCGATAGCTCTACTCTCTGGAGCAGAGATGCCATGCTCCCCTCTCCTGGGTAGACGTGATAGCTCTGCTCTCTGAGACAGACGCGATTCAGCTCTGACCCAGGATGGACATAGGCTAGAATCTCCCTGGTAAGCACCTTGTGGGCTACACAGATAATTAGAAATGGGCTAGTCCAGGTGCGAGAATTAGCCTAGAAGAGGCTAGATAGAAATGGGCCAAGCAGTGTTTAAAAGAATACAGTTTGTGTGTTGTTATTTTGGAGCATAAGCTAGCCAGGCGGCCAGGGTGCAGGGGATGCAGCCCCGCTGCTCCTATTACAACAAAATGGCGTCCAACATGATGGACTAAATCCACTTAAAAACCTGAGAAGGCTTAAAAATAAGGGAGAGAGAGTTTAACACAGATTTTTGCTGTTTGTTGGTGGCGTGCTGTAGAGAGATTTCCTGATTCGGCAACAGCAACAGAAAAAAGCTGTGTCAATTTAAAACGCAGCTTCTTGGGGCTGTGCTGCCAGCGTGAACTCTGGATTTAAAACATTCCAGTGGCTTTTACGGGACTGGATGTTTGTGTTTCCACTTGGGATCGGAAGGAGAGTGCTCTGAGACATACTGATGGCTCAGCGCTCCCCGCCTACACCTGGGCAGAAGGCAGAATCAGGCTTAGGCAGGCAGGAGAGCATGGCATACAGAGACGTGTTTTCAGACTGCGCAGTGCTCTGTTTGTCAGATTTGGACATAACTTGGATGAAAAGAATTTCTGTGCTGCACGCTCAGTCTCAGAATTAAAGTGCTGAGTGCCACTCCTACCTGGTGGCCCCAGAGCTAGCACAAAATGGTACGTCCTCCATTTTGAAATTTTCCTGACTCAGCAACAGGAAAAAAACCTGTGTCGTTTTAAAATGCCGGCTTTCTGGGCCATCCTGCCAGGGCAAACTCTGACTGTTTGAGGCAGGAGGACCGACTACAGAGAGAGGACTTGTGTGTTGTCTGTGGACATAATGCTGCAACTTACTTGCTGGCAGGAACCTTGAAATGCCATAGAGTTGTGGCAGTAAACATAGCTACAGCCAGTACCTCTGCCATGAGGCTGGAAAGCTAAGGAATGGGCTAGATGTAACTGCCAAAGCCACGGCTTTAATCCTACCCATATTGCTCAGTAATTTAAAGGCTCATGTGGTCAGAAAAAGAAAGAGATATACAGTAAAGAGAGATTCAAAAACAAATAAAATGTTTAAATGATTTACAGCATGTTAAAAATATATGCAGGCTAAAAGTTGAAGTTCTTAAAGTAAAAAACAGAAAAAAGGGAAGAGAGTTGTGTGTGGTAGTACACACCTTTAATCCCAACACTTGAGAGGCAGAGGGAGATTGACCTCTGTGACTTCAAGGTGTGGTAGCACACACCTTTAATCCCAGTGCCTAGAAGGCAGAGATGAATAGATCTCTGTGAGTTCAAGGTGTAGTAGCATACACCTTTAATCCCAATGTCTGGGAAGCAGAGACAGGAGGACCTCTGAGAGTTCAAGGACAGTCTAGTCTACAGAGTTATTCCAGGTCAAAGATACAGAGAACCTGTCTCAAAAAGCAAAAAAATAAAATAAAATAAAATAAAAGTAAAAGTAAACAAAATAGAGGTTAAAATAAAGCACACAAAGATGGAAAATACACAGAGAATTTTGATACTGTATGCTATTATGTTCTCTTTGAATTGTTTGAATGCTGAGGAAGGAGTAACAGCTGCTAAAAGATATTTGTTTATAAATGCTGCTGAACTAATCCAACATAGATATTTTGAAAATGCCTTGACTTTGAATTTTGGATCTAAGGACACGATGCTTTGGAAAGGAGTTTCTTATTTTGTTTTCACAGAGGGTGAGAGTCTGTGGATTGCCTCTATCCCAATATGGTATGATGGACCATGCCCTCCTGAAGGGTTGCTGTGAACCTTCAGAAAATTGCTTCGCTCAACTGCCAACTGAGATGGAACTAACACACAGGTTATACCATGAAAGACCTAATTAACGACGCCCCCATTCAGCAGGAAGCAGTTTGGAGAGAAAAAAATTGCGCCTATGTTCCAAAATTTGGTTTATAAATGTTCTTTAACATTTAAAGGGGGATATGATATAGATACAAATAATTTGTATTAGTATAGATTTTGCTTTATTGATAGAGATTTAAGGTCAATTTT
>NC_022031.1:45439044-45448451 GCF_000317375.1 Microtus ochrogaster | reverse complement strand
GACAGTGGAGCTGATCTATTGGGAGCTCACCAAGGCCAGCTGGACTATGACTGAAAAAGCATGGGATAAAACTGGACTCTCTGAACATGGCGAACAATGAGGGCTGATGAGAAGCCAAGGACAATAGCACGGGGTTTTGATCCTACTTCATGTTCTGGCATTGTGGGAGCCTAGCCAGTTTGGATGTTCACCTTTCTAGACATGGACGGAGGGGGCAGGACCTTGGACTTTCCACAGGGCAGGGAACCCTGACTGCTCTTTGGGCTGGAGAGGGAGGGGGAAAGAAGTGGGGGGAGGGGAAGGGTGGGAGGAAGGGGAGGGAAATGGGAGGCTGGGAGGAGGGGGAAACTTTTTTTTTCCTTCTCTCAATAAAAAAAAGAAAAAAAGAATAGTTAGTTATAGTTATAGTTTTCCTTAGTTATGATAAATATTATTGTAATTTTTACTTGATAACTGTTTTGTTATATGTAATTTGCTATGTTAAAGTTAAAGCCTTTTTTTGTTTAAACAGAAAAAGGAGAAGTGATGTGGGAGTGTCATATATCAATCTGTTGATTTCATTGGTTAAGCAATAAAGAAACTGCTTGGCCTTCATAGGTTAAAACATAGGTGGGAGGAGTAAACAGAACAGAATGCTGGGAGGAAGAGGAAGTGAGCTCAGACTCGACAGCTCTACTCTCTGGAGCAGAGATGCCATGCTCCCCTCTCCCAGGTAGACGTGATAGCTCTGCTCTCTGAGACAGACGTGATTCAGCTCTGACCCAGGATGGACGTAGGCTAGAATCTTCCTGGTAAGCGTACCATGGGATGCTACAAACATTATTAGAAATGGGCTAGTCCAGGTGTGAGAGTTAGCCGAGCAGAGGCTAGATATAATGGGCCAAGCAGTGTTTAAAAGAATACAGTGTCCGTGTAATAATTTTGGAGCATAAGCTAGCAGGCAGCTGGGGTGCTGGGGATGCAGCCCTGCCGTTCCTATTACTACAATGCATCAATCTGTCTGCCATCATTTTCTGTCGGAACACACTTCTAATGCCAGGTTAAGTTTGCTTATGTTGGCTCTTGATTTTCATATGTTTGCTTCCTGATTTTAAATACCAGTTGTGGGGTTTACTACTATAATAAAGGTCAAACACATTATTATATTCAAGGACTATTAATGGAATCATCATTGACCATTTGACAGGATAAATTGTTGCTATTGATGGAGGTGTGTTCAGGGCAGTTTCATCATATCCAGTTTTCAGCATGCATATAAAATCTATGCTTATTATATTTATTCCAGTGTCAAATTATACATACTCACACACACTAAAAGTCTCAGGTATAGAAACCTAAGTAAAGTCTAATTGGTATCTTCTGAGGTAATTCAGTAAGCAGCTCCCCTCGATGACCTTTGCATCACCTCCTGCCTCCAGGTTACTTCCCTTCTTGAATTTCTGTCCTGACTTTCTCCAATGATGGATTATGGTCTGGAAGTATAAGTTCAATAAACCTTTTCTACTCAACTTGATTTTTGGTCATGGTTTTTCATCACAGAAATAGAAACCTTAACTAAGACAACAAATAAAAGCAACATCATGATAAGTGAGCAATTCCATTCTTGGGAATATACCCAAGAGATGCCCAATCATACTACAAAAGCATTTGTTCAACTATGTTCATAGCAGCACTATTTGTAATAGCCAGAACCTGGAAACAACCTAGGCGTCCCTCAATAGAAGAATGTATAAAGAAGGTGTGGCACATATACACTTTAGAGTTTTACTCAGCGGTAAAAAACAATGACATCTTGAATTTTGCATGCAAATTCACTTTACTGAGTGAGATAACCCAGACCCAAAAAGAAGAATATGGTATGTACTCACTCATAAGCAGATTCTAGCCATAAGCAAAGGACATTGAGCCTATAGTTCGTGATCCTAGAGAAGCTAAGTGAACCCAAAGAAAAACATGTATTTATCCTCCTGGATATTGGAAGTAGACAAGATTGCCGGGCAAAAGTTGGGAGCATGAGGGTAAGGGGGTTTTAGGGGGAATAGGGGGAAGGGGAGATGGGGAGAGAGAAGGGAGAAGGGGAGGATTGGGGAGAGCTTGGGAGAATGAGATGGTTGAGATGGTCTATATGGGAGCAGGGAAGAAGATCTTTTTTTTTTTGCATGTTTCGAGACAAGGTTTCTCTGTGGTTTTGGAGCCTGTCCTGGAACTAGCTCTTGTAGACCAGGCTGGTCTCAAACTCACAGAGATCAGCTTGCCTCTGCCTCCCAAGTGCTGGGATTAAAGGCGTGTGCCACCACTGCCCGGCTAGAAGAAGATATCTTAACTAAGAGCCATTTTAGGGTTGACAAGAGACTTGGCTTTAGAGGGGATCCCAGGTGTTTAAGGGGATTTCCCCAGCTAGGTCCTTGGTCAGCAGAGATGAGGGTGCCTAAAGTGGCCTTCTCCCATAGCCACACTGATGAATATCTTGCATATCACCATAGAACCTTCATTTGGCAATGAATGGTGGTAGAGACAGAGACCCACATTGGTGCACTGGACTGAGTTCCAAAGGCCCAGATGAAGAGCAGAAGAAGGGAGAACATGAGCAAAGAAGTCAGGACTGTGAGGGGTGCGTCCACCCACAGAGACAGTGTGACTGATCTAATGGGAGCTCACCAGGGCCAGCTGGACTGGGATTGAATGAGCATGTGGTCAAACCGGACTCTCTGAATGTGGCTGACAATGAGGGCAGACTGATAATGAAACAGGGTTTTGATTCTACTACATGTACTGTCTTTTTGGGAGCTTAGTCTGTTTGGATGCACACCTTCCTAGACCTGGATGAAGCGGAGAAGGCCTTGGACTTCCCACAGGACAGGGCACCCTGACTTCTCTTAGGACTTGAGAAGGAGGGGAGGAGTGGAAGAGATGGGAGGAGGCGGAAATTTTTAATAAATAAAAAAATGCAAACAATATCAATCAATCAATAAATAAATACCCCCCCCCACAAAAGAAGAATATTCTGTGTTGTGTTGTATTATGTGAGTTACCTTTTCCAGGTACACAAAAAATTTGGCTGCCCCATGTTTAAGAAAGATCTAATTTTAAATATTTAAATAAAAAGAATTTAATATTACTGGTAGATTTGAAAAAATGTAAAAGGGGTTAGGGAAACATTAGGTTAAGAAATTTTGTCATTTTGAAATATTGCCTCTGGCTTCCACCCTCGCACTTTTAGAGGGCAGTTACCCATAAATCAAAGAGGTTAACAGACATAGAAGAAATACAAACTAATCAGGTTCTATTTAAAATTGCATATTAAGGTCCATTATTTGATTTTCTGTCTCCACTTGATACCAATTAAAACACTGAACAAAGACAGAAGCTTCAGTTTGATATCACTGTAAATTTATAAAACATTACATGTTGGAGTGCAGCCACAAGTAATTCCAATTCCATCAGAGGATCCGACACTCTCTTCTGACCTCCACAGGTAGCAGACATACATGTGGTTTACACACACACACACACACACACACACACACACACACACACACATACACACACGACATACACAAGGCAGAAGTTCATACATGCAAAATAACAAAGCCCACAAATCTAAAAATTAAAGCATTACATGGTAGCTTTATTCAAATTCCCACTCATGGGCATTTTCCTCTTCCTCGGCAATTCAAATTACTGCTATCTTTCTCTTCCAGTGAATTACAATCTTTTGTAAAATAGGACACAAGCTTTGCTTCTGGTTCTACTACTTAAAATAAAATATATATGGAGGCTGTGTATGAAAACAACCTCTTCTTTGCTATCCTTCCTCTCAAAATGCTGAGTGGTATTACCATGCAATCAGAATTTTACATAAGATAGCACACTCATTCTTATGGAATCTATTTAGTGTTTACTAACCTTCTGCCAACTCCCACCTAATTTATTGAGACCAAAAATTCACTGTGTCCAGACGTTTGAGCAAACTCCTCTGGAGGAAAGTAGGAGCCTGGATTTCCAGTCTTTCTAAAGTGTAATATGGAGGTGGTTGGTGAGGAAAATCTTAGAGGTAAACAACACCCGAAAGTGTTTTTAAAATAGTTAGGTTTATCATCAAAACAGGCAATTACTGAATACATTTAGAAGGCATTCTAACATTTTATATAAAATGGTAATTATTTAAATTTTTATCAAATTTGTGTTGAATCCAGGTGAACTCGTTGAAGTTAAAAATGTCTGTATCTTCTTACTATAGTTTAAGAAAATGATCATTCATTGTTGATAGATGACTTCATCCTTTTCCCAAGAGCCTTGCTTGCTTCATAATTTGCATGAAAGCATTGGAATGAAAGCAACATGTAAATTGAGGTTATCACATTTTATTTCTTTTAAACAGTAAAATAGATACTATGTTTTTACTAAACAGATTAAAGCATGCTCTTAATTGTCACACCTAACAAACAACAACAACAAAATAGCTTTTCTCAGACAGTATTATTTGCTGCATTGATTTCAAACCCCATAAACTATAACAGGACATTTTTATTAAAGTACAGTGTCATACAACTAGGTCCCATTAAAATGCTTTCAACACATTCCCTTTTATAAAAACTTCTCTGTGGCACATTTCTAGATTTGAATCAACCTGCACAGCTGAACAAACATTTCACCTAATGAATTTAATTAAAGGGTTTAAATCTGTATTAGAAATGAACTAAATGGTAAACATAGTCCTTGAAAAAATGAGATCAGACAACACCTGCTCTTTCCATATCTTCTTCACAGAGTATGTGCAAAAGGAAGCTGCTCGTTCGTTTCCTGACTGCCTGGACCCAAATAACCACACAGAAACTATATTAATTACAATGCAATTTGTCCAATAGCTTAGGTATGTTCCTGACCAACTCTTATATCTTAAATTAACCAATTTCTATTAATCTGTGTATCACCATGAAGCTGTGGCCTACTGTTAAGATGTTCCATTGTCTTTCTCCTTTGTCAGCAACATGGCATCTCTTTGACTCTGTTTACTCTCTGTTACTTTCTCTATCTTGGTTCTGATTGGCTAAAACAACTTTATTCCTTAGCCAATAAAAGCAACATATATACAGAAGTACTTCCCATGTCAAGCATCCTCCCCAGGGGCTTTTCTGAGAAAAATGCCTCCTGGTTTACTGGTCAGTTCACCTGTGTCCTGTGCTTAATCTAAAGTTCAACCTCTTAATATTATGAGAGGTTCTTCAATGTGGGGTGTGAACTCTCAGTGTAGAAAGATGTGCATGAATCTTACTTATGAGACAAATGAGAGGCAGGAGTTCTAAAAGTAAATCCACATTGCATGTGCTTATAACTGTCAGCATTTGACATGAGTTTAGCCTTGCGGTTATATCACCTTCATTATATTGAAAAGTCAAACTTTTAGGATCTTTTTCAACAGCACTGTTTTTGTTCTTTAGTGCTGTTATTTTTGTTTCATATCTACTTGTAGATTTTAGTAACTGTTTGATTAGAGACAAATTTTGCAATCGCAAGTAGGGGATTAATGTAAACACTGTAAAATGTTCGTATATACCCCATATCCAATTTCACTAATAATATTGGGTATTAGTCGTTGTCTTAAGGAATCTTGATGAATAGATAAATTAGTTTTAAATCCATACTTTTACAGAGTTTTACATTTTCCTTAATGATTTTTTCAGTCCCTTAATCCATCCATGTCATTAATGAAAATGACTCCTAGCACATTTTGCTATACTCATAGATCATTGGATTCCTTAGCCATCATCAGAGGAGCTTCCTCCTGCAGCAGAAGGGAACAAATACAGAGATTCACACCTGGACAATGTGTATAAAGCGAAAGACCTTGGGACACTCAGTCTTCAGTGGAATTCCTCTTTCAAATCCCTTCCCTCCAGATTCGTGAACTCTGAAAGAAAAGGAGGCAGACAGATAGTAAGAAACAGTGAAGATGGCAGACATAAAAGTAACCAAGCCTTCATGATACAACAGAACTGGTGCACATATGAACTCACAGAAACTATGGCAGCACACACAGGGCCTGCACAGTCCAAAGTCAGATGGTGTTCCAATGCTAAGAGGGAAAGAAGACATAAGCATCCATCCCTAACCAAAAGCTATCTCCAATTGACAGCACTCACTAAGAAAAAACAGCTCACTGGGTATACAAACCACACACTTAAGGCTCATGCTCAGCAGTAGATGGCCAAAACAAAATGAACTCAATGGTGGTATCTTTTTAACCTTTTATTTTTATTTAATTTTTTGTATATTTTTAGTCTTACATACCATGGTTTCTGTTTTGTGTTTCACAGAGATTTATGTGTGCAAATATGTGTATCTGTTGTGCTTTTGGAGGACTCTTTGTAGTATTTGTTTTTCCTATTCCAGATGGGTTTTTATATTGTTATTATTTTTATTTATTTGACTTTCTAAAAAGAGATGGAAAGAGAAGCTGTGTTTTTGGATAGATGAGAAGGTGAAGAGGATCTGGGAGGAGTTGGAGAGGAAAAGTCATAATAAGAAAATATATGAAAAAAATCTATTTTCAATAAAAATAGAGCAGTATGATTTTTGGTGAAATAACACAGAGATAAGTTCATCTTACTGCATCAGATCAAGGACAGTCACTGTTAGTATGATTTTTTTTTCCTTGCTGAGTCAATCACCTAACTTAAAGTGGTATTTCTTACTCCAAATTCTATGTCTTATCTTCTCTATCTGTATATGACAACTTTTAGAATTCCATCACTGTGAAAAGAATAATCTCAAGAATGGAAAGCTATACTAATTCAGGGAGGAAGAATTCTTCTGTGAGAGTTTTTCTTAGCCCTTTTAAAGATGTAATTCACTTTGGGATTGTTTATGTGTCATACCATAACTCTCCATAGTACTTTATGTATTTAGCTTCTTCTCTTGTTCCATCTGTGGCCACTAGAGATCCAAGCACTTAATCCTGCATTATCTGACATGTTGGATGGGTTGTTGCTTACTTCTGAGTTTTTATAGACTTTGGGCAAGCAAAACATTCAGGATACTTTTACACTGAGTATTTTCTGTCTAGTTCTTGAATCAACCATTTATCCAAGCAATATTGATTCATTTGCAGGTGAATTTAATTTTGGAAATGAAGATTGGATGCCATACCAGTTAAATGCAATTCTATTTGTCTAAACAAGCCAATTTATACTGAGTCACATGAGGTTTCAGCAGGTATTATATACACACTGTTAAAGAAAATATCAGTTTATAGCAGTGTCTCCAACTGTAATCCATTACCACATGACTCCTTTCTGTCTTCTTCCTTTTCTTTCCTGAAATCTCTCCTGGAGCATTCAAATGTTTAGCCTGCTATTAACTTAAACACTTAGTTAAATTTGAAATATAGGTACTTGCATATATATGCATGCATACGTGGTTAAGGACTGCTCTACTATACCTATGTGCATATTGACTATATCTATGTTTCACAATGCTCTTCTTAGTCTTACAGACAGTATTTATTCTCAAATTTGTTAGGTCAGCCCCTTATTATTCTCCCACAGTCTTCAGGACATTTCCTATGGCCAGATATAATAAGAAAGATTGTGTTCTCCCATTCTGTGTCCTATCCTCCAATTGAAAACTCCCTAAATATTTTTAAGCCATGTTACATTAAATTTTACTACTCATGTTGCAATTTATGTGGATTTGAAAGACATTTAATGTCTTGCTATTCAGCCTGATACAATCCAACAAAACATATTTACGGCCCAGACAGTCTTTTGGGTCTCATGCTGATCAGAATTTTCACGTATTCCCAACCCTTTGCAGTCAACACTCCTTTCATGCGTTCATAGCTTTTTTTTTTCTAGAATGTTATGTGATTGATACCACACAGGTGCAGCTATTTCATGTTAGCTTCGTTAACATAGTTTATGTGTCAAAGACAATTTTATGCCATTTACATATTGATAGATCATATCTTCTTACAGACAAATGATAATACACAATTGACTGATATTCTGTTTCCATTCACTTGTTATAAAATATGATTCCTAGTCATTGGTATTATAAATACCACTTCTAAACACACATATTTGCAAAATTTTGTATAGCTCTGACCTTTGATATAAAGTAGAAGTACAATGAGTTAATGGGAAAGTAATATTGATTAATCTTACAAGAATGTGAGACTTGCAAGCTTACTTTCCCTTCCCCTTTTCCTCTGAGTGTTCTCTCTCCTCTTATGGATACTCTTCTTTCTCCTCCTCATGTTTTAAATTATTATGAAGTATTTTATATCTGATTTATTTTCTTTGTACATTTGTCATCTACATAATGATTATGTTAGTATTTTTCTATGCAAATCATCTAACCTTTAAAAGACCTTTGTATTTCTTTGTTTTAGATAAATTTTTTTTGTTTTACAATGAATCACATAGATTTTTTTTCCTGTGGTATTTAAATATATATTTTCGGTCTTATCCTTTTTATATAGCTTAAGTATATTTTCTTAACTAAAAATTAATGGCTGCCATTATGAATGGAATGTAACAGAGGTACATCAAAACTGGTATCTTTAAAATACTGATTTCTATTATTTATTTATTAAAGATTTCTGTCTCTTCCCCGCCACTGCCTCCAATTTCCCTCCCCCTCCCCCAATCAAGTCCCTCTCCCTCCTCAGCCCAAAGAGCAATCAGGGTTCCCTGCCCTGTGGGAAGTCCAAGGACCACCCACTTCCTTCCAGGTATAGAAAGGTGAGCATCCAAACTGCCTAGGCTTCCACAAATCCAGTACGTGCAGTAGGATCAAAAACCTATTGCCATTGTTCTTGAGTTCTCAGTAGTCCTCATTGTCTGCTATGTTCAGCGAGTCCAGTTTTATCCCAGGCTTTTTCAGACCCAGGCCAGCTGATTTCTGTTTATAGAATGTGTAACATTGTTTGTAGTTTCAAATACTTAATTTTACATAGCCTGAATACAACTTTGTATCTTGTGTCCTTGCACTTCTTTTTATTAGTTCTTGGAAATGGTTGTTACTATTTTATTAACATTGTTTTGCAAATTATCTCTGTTGGAGATTGTTTGAAAATGGAAGCCTCTCTAGTTCTTCCTTTCTAATGTGTGTTCTTCCTACTTCCTTTTCTTGACTTGTTGTGTGAGCTAAGAATGAAAGTGTAAAGTTTAAAGAGAGTCGTGGCACAGGGTTCTTATGCTCTTTCCATCTTAGTCATTTTGCTATGGTAGGAATAATTTTAAAGGGAAAAATGCTAAATAACCCAATTAGAAATGGGGCACTGAACTGAACAGAGAATTCTCAACAGAAGAAATTCAAATGGCCAAAAGACACTTAAGGTCATGCTCAACCTCCTTAGTGATCAGGGAAATGCAAATCAAAACAACTTTGAGATATCATCTTAC
>NC_022031.1:45435447-45437684 GCF_000317375.1 Microtus ochrogaster | reverse complement strand
GGGGTGGGAGGAGGGGGAGGGAAATGGGAGGCTGGTTGGAGACGGAATTTTTTTTTCTTTTCAATAAAAAAAAAAAAAGAATAATTTTAACCTCAGAAAACCCAGTGCCAGGCAGGCAAGAAATACTTCCCTTGGACTTGCTGATCAGGGAGACCTACAAAACCCTGATAAAGTACAGGCTATTGGGATTTCTTTGCACTGCCTGCCAATATTTGATAGAAAGATCCTATTATTAATGATATTATATACTTTAGTTGAATTCAGCAAAATCAAACTGTTACTGATCTGAAAGCCTCCTACCTTGAGTGTATATTATAGTGTCAGAAGGCTATAAGCAAGCTTCTGAGAAAAAATGCTGTCAACAATCCTACCCATCTATAACTATTGCAAACTACAATAACATAGCAAGGATCTCCAGTGGCATAATAGTGGCCTCTTATTCTTAAGACAATCAACAGCTATTTGATTAGTCTTAAAACCAAATCATTAGCACAGGGCTCATGCCTGGTGCTGTAAATCTAGTCAAAAACCCACGACTAGAGATGTCATATACCCTAGAAAAATACTTACTGTTGCAAATTTGCTAAATTTATATAGTATCTGACTGCTTTTTAATACTAACCCTTAGACCTGTGCATCATGGAGGCTGTCATGTCTCATCTTTTACATCACACAGGCTATTACAGAGGACCACAACTCTTGCAGGATATTTGATGACACTGTGTGAAGATGTGTCTCTGTCCTTCCTCACTTTTCTAAAGTACCTTCTGATCGGGTTTAATGAAGAGCTGTATGGCTAAGAGCTAGAAAGAAGAGGATAGGTGGAATTTCTGGGCAGAGACAGGAACTTGGAAAAAGAATCTGGCAAGGGGATTGGCAAGTCAGAAAGAGAGGAAGTGGGCCATAAGGTACAGAGGAGAGGTAACAAGCCATGTGGCAGAACGTAGATTTGTATAAACAGATTAAATTTTAAGAGCTAGTTGGGAACAAGTCTAAGATAAGGCCAACTTTTCATAATTAATAAGAGGTCTCGGTGTCATTATTTGGGAGCTGGTGGTCCAGACAAAGTTCAACTACACACAACTGGCCTAAGTGAAGAGAATAAATGACTATGATATGCCCATATACATATGGATGTGTATTACACTCAAGACTGAAGAAATTTCACGGAAGAAGGGGCAGAACGATTGTAAGAGAATGACTTTAGGGACTGATGCAAAGTGGAGTCTTCAGATATGACAATAATGAACTCTTAATGAGATCGATGCTTGCCCAAGACCATACCAATGGTCTTGTCAACACAGGTGGAAAAAGTTTATAAGACCCTACTCCTAATTAAATAATTAGAGGCTCTCAGTACCTACAAATAGAGTCAGTTTTCTTCAGAGACAAGGAACCTGATTACTAAAGCCAGAGTGATCATGACTAAACCTATATACAAATCAACTAAACGAGATGAACTCAGAATTGCAGTATTGTGTATATGTATGTGTAAAAATATATATAAAATAATAATTGTGGAAGAGAATAATATTAATTTGATGGGAAGTTAAGTGGACTACGGAAGTAATTGAAAGAGAAATGATTTCTCATTGCAAAGAGGCTGCTAATTTCATCACATTTGCTTTTTCTTGTATATTGCATATCCATTGTCACCATATCAAAGGTAAATTTATTACAGTTTTGTTTTGTTGAAAATTCTAGCATATGTATCCTCTAATTTATATAATTTTCCTCTTACAGTCACTAATATATTATGTTATTTTAAATTCTAGGAGTGATGTGTAATTATGGACTACGCATTTTCAAATATGATCTTGATCTTTTTTTTTTGAGCCTGTGTCTTTACCTTTTAATTTGTCATTCAAATTCCAGTCACATTTTAAGGGAGAATAGGAAACACTGTCTCATTTGATAGGTTAGAAAACTGTTTTCAAGCAAAATGAATTAGATATACGTCAAAAGCAAGTTTGAGTAAATAGTGGAGTATATCAGGGATAGAATAAAATAAAACAACTACAACTGGTTTCAATAATTCTTTTTTTATTTTTTTTTAATTTTTTTTATTGAGAAAAAAAATTTCCGCCTCCTCCCAGCCTCCCACTCCTCTCGCCCTCCCCCCACTCCCTCCCTCCCTCTCAAGTCTGAAGAGCAGTCAGGGTTCCCTGCCCTGTGGAAAGTCCAAAGTCCTCCCCCCTCCATCCTGGTCTAGGAAGGTGAACATCCAAACTGGCTAG
>NC_022031.1:45424016-45434922 GCF_000317375.1 Microtus ochrogaster | reverse complement strand
TGCCCCAAGTTCTCCCCATCCTACCCTTCTCACTTTTTTCTCCCCTTCTCCCCTTATCCCCCTCCCACCCCACCCTTAAGATCCCAATAATTCTTAACTGGTAATTATATCACGGTAATATTAGTGTTATATGAAAAATGAAATAAATGGCAGCAAGACGAAGGGGTTGGTTATACCTCCAAAAGAGGTGAAGCAGTATAGAAATGTTTCAAGTTAAAACTTAAATACATTAAATGCATTTGTAAACATAATATCAAATACTAATATCTTCTATTGAATCTTAATACATGAGATATATTCAATAATTTTTTAGTATAAGTTCATTGAGTAACTTGACTGTTTTAACTATTTGTGGAAGCTATTGGTATCACAGACTCTATATTGCTAAAGCATCAAGCTTTGGTCCTTAATGTTTATGTAGAATTCCTAAGTACCACTCCACAGAGAAACTCTGCATCTTCTTGCCCTTTTCGTTAAAATCCACTACTGTTTTATTAGAACTTGTCAGTATGGTTGTATGGTACAGGATCTCTAAAACACTACCCCGTATAAAATATTAGCCTTCTATATGCTATATTTTTTCTTGTGCCCTTCACTTGTGTTTCTTCCTGCATAATACCTTGTGTCTTGGTTGATTCGGGAAGGATAGAAGGTGTTATAATGTGTGATGTCCACTTTACCTAAAATTTTGGACAAGGATATGGAAAAGATTTTGCCTGGAGCCATATTTTGCCTATAGGTAAGACTGGGTATATTTTACAATGATCAGCCTTCTGCCTGGCTGAGACAGGAGAAGGCAAGCTTTCCAGCTTTTTCACTGCTGATAGCCAAGCAAAGTTCCGGGACATAAGTTCATGCAGCTATGGACTCTCAGCTAAGACGGGAATCTTTATGTACTTATGGAACATTCCATTCAAATGGCTGTCAACACTCAGCAATTTGTCAGATTACATTTTTATTAGTATGGGTTCAGAATATTTTTTCTCCATGTAAGCAAGCATCAACTCAAGTCTCAAAATTCACCTCCTCTTATTCATAGCAGGTCTTTTACCTTGCGATTTCCATTCTGTAGCTGATTTAAGAAAAGGATTTGACATTCTGTGTCTGGGTTACCTCACTTAGGATGTTTTTTTTTTCCCCAGTTTCATCCATTTGCCGGCAAATTTCATGATATCATTGTTTTTTATAGCTTAGTAATACTCCATTGTGTAAATGTATCACATTTTCTTTATACATTCTTCAGCTGAAGGGCAACTAGGTAGTCTCTATGTTCTGGATATTATGAATAATGCTGATATTCATTGTTTTCTCAAGTGTCCTGTATACTCATTCATAAGTAAATATTAAATGCAAAGGGTAACCAGGCTACTATTCACAGCTCCAGAGTAGGCTAGAATCTTCCCGGTAAGACCAGTGCTCACAGATTATTAGAGATGGGTTGATTGGGATATCAGAATTAGCCAGTAAGGGCTAGAGCTAAAGGGCCAAGCAGTGTTTAAATGAATACAATTTGTGTGTTGTTATTTCGGGGCATAAGCTAGCAGGTGGCCCGGGGTGCTGGGGACGCAGCCCCGCCACTCCTATTACTACACCAGAGAAGTTAGGTAACAAGGAAAACCCTAAGAGGGCACATGGATCCCCATGGGAAGGAGAATTAGATGAAATTTCCTGAGTAAACATGGGGTGAGAGGGGCGGTAAAGAGGAGGGGATAGGAGATGAGAACATGATAGCATGGGATGGTTGATAGTGGAGAGGGACAGAGTGGGAGAGCAATGAAAGAGAGATATTGAGTGTGAGAGCTACTATGTGTTTAGGAGAAACTTGGTGGTAGCAAATCTCCCAAAAATCTACTAGGTTCCCATGTTGCAACCTTTAGGCAGGGCGGAATGACTTGGTCCTGCCCCTACTTAATGTGCCAGACTTTGTTGACTTTCCATGGGAGCCTTTACGGGTTGGGAGGAGTGGATGGAGGTGTACTGGGGGTGGGGTGGGGGGAACTGTGGATAGAATGAAAAATGAAATTAAAAAATAATTTAAAAAAGGAAATAAAATGATTTGATTTTCAGACTTTCTGTGTTCTAGCTTCTTTCTCTTATGGTGATGATTTGAGATAACAACTTTCAAGCTGTTAATTGTCTGCTTTTATTTACTTGCAAATCTGTCTAGGCTCCTAGTATTGGTAAGAAATCAAAATGTTAGCGTCAACTAATTGTTTTGTTTGGGGTTGTAAATATGTGCACAACTTCACTCAACGAAGGATAAAAGTTGAATTATTTTTTGAGGGTTTATTGATTGTTCCCTTGAACAATCCACTGTGTTTGTTGTGAAATGCAGAGCAGAAGGCATTGTTGGTGACATTAGATGAGAACTTGTTCTGGCACTTGTGCTATGCGAGTGTATCCATTATGTAAAAACTGTGCTATCAGATGAGGCATCAAAAACTGTGCAGGGTGATCCTTCCACAGAACAGAATTAGAAAAAAATATGTCTGTCACGTTTCCTGGACTGAATTTATCAGTAATAATAAACTTCTGGTATAGGATGCTAAAGAAAATTAGAGCCAACACTTCACTGCCTATCACCCAGTGAGTGTCCTAAGTCATAAAGCTAGTCAGGAAAGAATAGAGTAGTCTTGATCAGTAATCCACCTGGTTCTCATTAGGTTTGATCCTTGAAACTAAGAAAATGGCACAATTGCCTGACTGCTACACCTCACTCAGAAAACTCTATCTGCTGTGAAAACTTCAGAAAATACAGTCTGGCGAAGTGTGGCAGCTATTTCAACAGGAGTCTCCTCCATCTGAGGTAATAAGAAAGATGGAATTGCCTCATGAGTTGTAGACCTCCTTAGGGCATCTCTTTAATATTGTAGAGTCTTGACTACATGGAACAACCCCTAACCCAAGTTAAAGGGTTATCTTATTGAGTTTGGCACAGATTTATTATTTGCTTGGATGAGGTATCTTATTTATCTGTTGTGATAACATGCTAAACAAAATCAACTAGGGGAGGAAATAGTTTATCTTTTTTATTTGTTTGATTTTGTTTTCTTTAATTGAAAGTATATTCTTTGCTCATGCAATCTGTCCTGATTATAGTTTCTCCTCCCTCTACTTCTCCCAATTTCTCCCCACCTCCCCTCCTTCCAGATCTACTCCCTTTCTGTCTAATTAGAACAGAACAGGCTTCTGAGAGATAACAACCAAATGATAAAAAGCAAGATATAACAAAATGAAGCAAAAACTTCCATATCCAAGTTGAACACAGCAACCCAACAGGACAGAACACATCCAAAGACTAGGCAATAGAGTCAGAGACCCAGGCATTTTCATAGTCATGAGTGCCACAAAAATACTAAGCAATAGTTATAACATATAAACACAGGGCCTGATACAGACCAAGTAGGCTCTGTGCTTTCTGTTTCAGTCTCTGATTTCATGCACACCTTGCTTAGCTGATTCACAGGGCCATGTTTTCTTGGTGTCTTTCATCCCCTCAGACTTTTAAAATAGTGTTGTTTCTTCTTTTGCAGGTTTCCTAAGCTCTGAGAGAAGGAATTTGATGGAGACCTCCAGTGCTGTCTGGTTGTAAGTCTTTGCATTTTTATTTGTTGCTGGTGGAAGCCTCTCTGAAGATGACTGGTCACGGCACCGATTTGAGTACAGTAGAGTATCATTAGGATAGATTCCATCAGTTCAGAAGCCAAGATGAGAATCTGGAGGCAGGAATTGAAGAAGAGGTTCTGAGAAATATTACCGGCTTGTTCAGTCTGCCAAAGTGCACAGGATGTTTCCACATCAATTATTAATCAAGGAAATGCCCCACAGACCAATCAGACAGAGACAATTTCTCAATTAGGGGTCTCATTCCAGGTGGCTCTAGTCTGTGTCAAAGTGATAAAACTAATGAGCACATCATCACATTTTAAAATCAACTAGCTCTCTTTACATTAGAAATAACATATGTCTTCTGATAAAATAACCCAAGGGAATTTACGTGCAACAATGAAATGATTTCAGGGTTTCCTAAAGAATATGTTTAGTGGTACACAGCTCTGATCTTGTTCCCTACATGCTAGGCAGGTAGACAACATGACACTGGATGCAGAATGAGGCCCCAAAACAAGACATACAAACAGACAGAAAGACAGATAGATAGGAGAAGAATGGATAGATAGACAGAGAGACAGACAGACAGAAAAATAATAACATACCTGCACAATCATGAAGGACAATTTCAAATGGAAGGATAACAGAACTTACCTTTAGATGTCAGTGTATACTCAAAATGACAATCTTCAAATTAACAGAAATAAAGTTAAAATATTTTGTTATATATAAAAAGAATATTTTGTTCTTTTTAATACACTTTCAAAAATTTTAAACCAGTAATTAATATATAAATACACACCTATTGGTATTTATTTTTATTTATAGTCCCAGCTCTGAGCTATTTACTTACAAATTTGTCTTACTACCTATTTGCCTTCTATCTTCCCTGTTTTCTATCTGTATATCCCTATTAATCTATCCTCTGTCTAGACATATATCTGCTTCATCATCATCATCTCAATTATCATCATCATCTATCTATCTGTCATTTATCAATCTGTCTACATGGTCTTCTATTTCTCTTGCTGCCTGTGCATAGCTTAGCTGATGAGCAACTTCAGGTTGATGTCTGTAAATCAGGATAACGGGATTTCAAATGACTCTTTCTTGGCTATCTGTGACTTCTTTTCCAAAGAATCACAAATGTGACTAACAACCTTCACTGTGCATCCACTTCTCCATTTACTTATTATCTGTCTAAACATAAAGCAGAATTGCCAGTCTACCCCCTTCATAGCATCAATATTTACAAATGAATCTTGGACACAGTTTATGAAGTCTCTTTTGTTTTCAGAGTTTCCAAATAGATTACAATATACAAGATAAACAAATTCTAATTGTTTTATCCAGTCCTTTCAAGTCAGCAAGAAACACATCAAGAATATATTTATGTTATATTTGTTATATTGTCATACTTTTACTCCATCCTAGGGTTCCTCACCTTCTCATGGTGTGCGTGCGTGTGTGTGTGTGTGTGTGTGTGTGTGTGTGTATGTGTGTAGATAGAGGGAGAGAGAGAGGGAGAGAGAGAGAGAGAGAGTTTACCGGTGCCTTTGTGCATTATTTTTCAATCTCTTTCTTGAGATGAGTATTCAATTCTTACTGGAAAGTACTGAGCATTTTGAAAAATGCCTACAGCTGTGTATTTTCCATCCGAATACGTACTCCACAGTTTCATCACACTGAGATACTCACATTTGCTTTCCAGCTCTGAATTCTATCATCCGTCATTTGGCAAACATTGGTCTATCATTGTATCCCTGTAGTTTTGACATTTTGTTAAAAGCGGCAACAACATTTATTTCCAGATAAATGTTAGGTTCATTTGTATGCTGTTTCTCATATGTATGTATGTATTCTCATCTCTCTCACAATTCAGGAAAGGACTTCCAGAGTTTGATATTGATCAGAAAAATCTCACTCCTACTCACTAAGAGGTATCCAATACCTTAGGTCAGATGTGAAAGCTGAAGGGTTGGGAGGATAGCTCTATGACTCTGTCCTCTGGATATGATATAACTTTTGCACACAAGAACTGAAAGCAGCTATGGTTCTTTGCTCAATCCCTGTAAAAATCAAGCTAATTAAGCAAGGTGGGCTGAGAGATTTCTGAGGCCCCTACCTAGTAGAGGAGCTAATGGCAGTTGATAGCTGTTGAAGAGGGTATAGATCATTTTTTTATGAGTGTTCCCAGTGGTAGGTTTCCCATGAATCACAGGGTGACTCCAAGATTATATTCATACTGTCAGTGAACTTAAACAAATAAAAATGTTTTAAGTGGCAATAGAAAATAGAAAGACTAAATAATTGATGTCTTTCCAGAGACCCCTGGTGGGGTTAGCCCTGTTTTGTTGCTTTGCCCTCTCAACATTTACACATATTCTAATGCCTAACACTTAGTGAAGGTTTGTCTAATATTGCAAACATGTCATAGAAGGTGTTTCCTTCTCATTGGCTCTTCCATGCTAAACTTAGGTTCTCTTATTTAGGCACTTCCACATTCCTAAAGGCATCAAATTCTATTCATTTATTTGGTCACCTCCTTATACTAGACTCTTTCCTGAGACTAATCACAAGGTCCATCTATCATGCCATCAAGGTTGAGTAAACAAAAATTTCTATTTGAGCCCAGAGGTGGTGGTGCGTGCCTTTAATCCCAGCACACAGGGGTAGGCATGTCTCTGTGAGTTTCAGGCATATGGAGCTAATTTCAGTATAGCCAGAGCTACACACAGAGACACCTTGTCTCAACTCCTCCCACTCCCACCAAAAAAAAAAAATGCTATTTGACTACCCTGGTTAACATAGTCAATGAGAATTTACCAACCCATCTTAGTTCCTTCTAGCACAGACCTCCCCTTTCTTTCTTCTTAAAATTCCTGCAAAGATATTTGCTGCTGTTTCTGATTCCATTCAGCCATATTTGTCTTGCTTTGTAAAGGATCTTTTGTGTTGGTAAATGTTGTTTGTCTGTGGGCTGTGCCTAATTCAAGGCCCAGGGGAAGCAAGCAGGGCTCAGGTCCCTTTATATGAAAGGGTAAAAAAAAATCAAAAAAAAAAAAAAAACAAACTTTTATGCTACAGTGCTATTAACTATATCTTTTCCCAGCTGTTTTGAAGTTTACCAATCTGGGAAAATTATGTATTTAAATTTCAGGAACAGACTATGAAGACTAGACATGGTAAAACCAGACAGGTAGTATGAAAGTAATAGCAATGATGAAACTAATTAATATAATCATACTTCCACATTATTTCCACATGTTCTTTCCTTGTGAGGAGAGCTCTTAAGAGCTACTCTCAGAGACTTTTTTCCATAAAACATAATTTTTCTAATGAGGACTTATCCTGTACTCATATATTCATCTTATGACTGAAATTGTATGCTATGCAGCACTTTCCATCCCGCCCTTCTTGCTGGCTACCACTCTTCGCTCTGCCTCAACATTGATACTTGTGATTTTCCCAGACTAAATATTACAGGTGAGGAACTACGCGTTTGTCCTGTTCATGTTAGATCATTACATGCATTATTTCACAATAATTGATGCTATTACAAGGATTTCCATTTTTAAAGCCTGAAACCTCCCCATTACTCTCTCTGACTCTGTCTCTGTCTCTGTCTCTGTCTCTGTCTCTGTCGTGTGTGTTGGCAGTGAGACAGAGATTTTGTTCCTTTATCCATTTGCCTTTTAATAGACAGTTAGATTTGGTACAATGAACTAAAAAACTGAAGTAACCTATTTTTTTTTTATTACCTTGGCTACTGTTGAAATGAAGATAAGGATGTGGGAATCTACTGTACTTTTTTTTTTAGCTCCTTTGAGTAAATACTTAGAAATTAAATTGTTGGATCATATGATCATTATGTTGCAACACAACTCTATTTTATTAAATGTTTGTACCGATTTATATTACTGTCAGTGTGTGAGAATCTCCTTATATCCACTACCTTAACAATATGTGATATGTATTTTCCTTCTGATAAAAGTTATTCTATCAGATATCAGATGTGTATTCTGCTATTTCCTGTTTTTTTAAAATTGTCATCCGTGATGTTTAGTGATATGGTATACTCTTTCATATGTCTGTTGTCCATTAGAACATTTTATTTGAAAACTAAAAAGAACATTTTATTTGGTGAAATGTTTATTCATGGTTTTGCCTATTTCTAATCAATTTATTTTGGATTTACCACTAAAATGAATTAGTATACGTGTAATAAATGAAGATGTGCATGCATAATACATACATATACTAAGTCATTTACCATTCTAGAGACATAATTTTAACACATTTTACCCAATTCAATGGATTACATTTTAATGTTATTTTTACCTACATAAACATTTTTGCTGCTCTACTAGCACTTTGCTGTTTTTAGTGATGTAAACAAACATTTTTTACTTTACTTTTGTTTGCATAGTATTTCGATGTCATGTCAAAAAAATACGAATGCCAAGACCAATGATGTATAATACTTTTCTCACTTGTTCTGGGAAATTTATACTTTTATGTCTAAAATTTACATTTTAATACATTCTTAATTTCTTTTTTATGTACGATACAAGCTTAGGATCCAATTTCATTCCTGTGAAAGTATATATTCAAATTTCCCAACTCTTTATAAACTTCTGACAAGGTATAAAACTGATTGTATGTAATAGAATATTTTTCTGAGCACTTTACATTGTTGCAACAGTCTCTTTTATTTTTCATTAGTACCATACTACTGTGATTTTGAAAATTTTGTCATATTCCCTGAACACTGAAGTTTAAGGACTTCAATTTGTTCACCTTTCTTTAAAATTTTTAGTTGTTCTAGATTATTGTTATTGCATAAGGATTTGTGACTTTTATCACTATTTCTGTAAAACAAACCATTATAAATTTGATAGAGCATACTTGACTGCAAAGTCAGTTTGAAATGTGGACTTTTTAGCAACAATAAATCTTTCAGTCCCCAATCATGAGTGCTATTCCCTTTACCTTATTTGTTTTTGTTCTATTGCTACTAATCTGTTTTGAGATACTTTTTTGGAGTTTATAAAAACAGCACTGACTTTTTAAAGTATATTTTAAACCTTGAAAGCACTATGAGATTTATTAGTTTTAGTATTTTTGTGGATGAGTGGTGTTTACTGTATAAACAAAAATCACTTAATCTGCAGACACTTTTAATTCTTTTCTTCTGATTTGGATGATTATGTCTTTTTTTCTAATTATGCTGGTAGGACTCACAACATTGTGTTGAATAGAGGTAACAATATAGGATTGTTTATTTACTGATCATCATAGGGATAATATAGCTTTTGAAAATTAAACATGAAATGAGATAAAGAATTTTCATGTATTTACTTTGTTATGTGGGAGCACATATACTATTTCTACATCTAAATTTTGAGAATTTTTTAACATGAAAAAATATTGAATTGCTAAATGCTTATTCTGTATATATGGACATTACTGTCACTTTTAGCTATATTTTATCAGTGTCATAATGTTGAAATTTTTTTTCCTTCAGGATAAATTTGACATAAATGTGGTATGCATTCTTTTTAATATACTGCTTAATTATATTAGCTAATACCTGATGTGGATAATTTTATCAATGTTTATAAATGAGGGTTTCATTGTGCTATAATTTCTATTCAGGTTTTTCTTTGATATCAATAAACTGATTAATGTTTGCCTAATGAGTTTGGATGTGCTTTTCCTACAGTCTTTGAAACAATGTTTGAAAGATAGATGAAACTATTTTAATTCTATTTTCGCTCTTCTGATCTTAGTTATTTGTTTGTTCAGACACATTTATTATTGCTTCCTCCATAAAAGCTTCAGTACATTCATGGTTCAATTTCTCCTTCTTGTACCTTTCAAGTAATTTTGTCATTTTTCTATTTTCAATTTGGTGGCATATATTTGTTCATGACAGTCTGTTCTGTTTGTATTTTGATGCTTTTGAATTTGCAATATCTCCTCTTTTAGTTACAATGTTGAATTTTTTTCTAATTTTCTTTTCCAAATGATCAACTCAGTACCTTAAGGGTCTACAACTAAAATCAGTTAACTGTGTATTATAGGAGATGGAACTTCAGGTTCCTCTCTTCCCCCTTTGTAGACAGTGGTTCCCATTCGCTTCACAGTAGACAGTCATAGAGTTGGACACAGTGGCTAAGGCTATGGTTGCCCACACTGTTCACTGGTTGTTCTCAAAGTCTTTGGGATCTCTTGGAATTTTGAAAGATCCTATCTGTTATCTAAAGTTCCCAAAGAGACACTATTATCTAAGAATTGCTAACAAGTTGATGTCATTGAAATATATGAGCAAGGGGAACACCTATTCTGCCATCGGGCTAATTCTTTGTGACTTCATTGTTATGGAACTGAGAAACTCAAAAGTAAAGACATTTAACAAATGGTCCAATATAACTCATCGAAGCAAATGTTCAGCTAGTAAGCCAATACTTCTTGTACAAAGGATTTGATAAGTACATCACTTCTCTACTGTCAAATATAAGTAACACTCAGCTTTTACTGGGTTTAAATGACAGTGTATATTTATCATCTCAAAGCTTCTGTGCAAGAATTTGATGCCAGCCAGACAGAGAAGTTCTGGCTTTGAGGCAAATTGTCCCAAATTTCACTAAATATTCTGGATCCTTAGTTAAGTGACTTGTGTATTAAAACCTAACACAAAGATTAATGTTCTCCCCTGTATGTTGTTTCAAGCTTGCCTGAAGATTAGAGGGCAAAGTTAAATCACTAGAGGCCAGGGAGTGGTGGCACAAACCTTTAATCCCAGCACAAGGGATCTGGGCAGTGGTGGCACATTCCTTTAATTCCAACACTGGGAAAGGAGAGACAGGAGAGATATGGTTGGCTGGAGAGAGGAATATAAGACCATAAGAGACAGGAACTCATTACAGTCTAAGGTTTGGTGGAGACAGATGCAATCCACAGTTACAGTCTGAGGACAGGATCACCCGTTAGGTCTGAGTATTGGTAGAGTTAAAAGAACTCTTTAGTGGCTGGCCGTCCTGTTTCTCTGCTTCAGCATTAATCCCTATATCTGACTGTGGATCCAAGACTGTTGTGATCAATATTTCCAGTCTTTAGGGATATTCTATTACAATTTTGTAGACGTAAGTCACAAACGATGCCACAGCAGTTTGGAATTATGATTAATAGGGTACTATTTATTAAAAGGGGAAAAAACTTACAGATCACCGTCAGCCCTCTGTACAACCAGGAAAGGAGTCTAGTCACCAGCCGAGCAGGAAGTGAAGAGAGC
>NC_022031.1:45392981-45398777 GCF_000317375.1 Microtus ochrogaster | reverse complement strand
CTAATTAATTGGGACGCGCGGACTGGAGCCCTTCCTGTTTCCGGTTTTACGGTGGATCGCTGAACTCCGGGTGTGTGAGTGTGCTTTTATATTAAAATTGTCTTCTTGTACCCACTGGCCTGGATTAATTAAATTTGCCTTCAAAAGTTCTTTTGCCTTGATTGTTAATGATATTATATCCAAATTGAACAACATGACACAAAAGAAAGTGACTGACAAACTTTCTCAAGACAAGGAGAGACAGCCCTTCAAAATATTCAGCTTCACAGAAAAGCTTCTCAGATATGCTAGACCTGTTGTCCAAAGACAGATGCTCCAATTCTGTAGAGGCACTTTGAGTTACTATGCAAGCAGTGAGGTGTTTTTGTCATTTTTCACATACTATGGAAGTCACTTTCTTAGAAAGTAGCTTGAACTTTCTGCTACTTACTAAGTTAACATTATTTCCTTCTCTGGACTCTGAGGGAGTTGAAGACTAGATGTTACAGTTTTCCTTGTTTACCATTTTCAGAAAAGGAACTTGTTAAGGAGGTGTAATGTGTATAAGTTTAAGAAATATCAAAAGGTAGTTTGGAATGGTAATGCAAATTATGATAAATAGCAAATTAGGTACAAGATTGGGACTCACCAAGACAGGATAGATAATGGAGTATATTCTCTGCATTGATCAAATGCAAATTTGACATTGCTGATGTATTTATTGCCCAGATATATTGTTTTTAGTTATTGTACTTATGTTATATAGTTGTCCTTATATTAATTATAGCATTCTTTTTATGTTAGACCAAAAAAGGAAATATAGTAATATTTTGTTTGTGTTTTAACAGTTAAAGCTAGCCTGAAGATCAAAGTTTAGAGCTAAGCCACTAGTGGTCAGGGAGTGGTGGCACAGAACTTTAATCCCAGCACTAGGAGGGTGGAAACAAGAGTGATATGGTAGGGTGGAAAGAAGAATATAGCAGTAGAGGAGTTTTAAGACATAGACTTTTCTTAACAGTGAGACAAGTCTGCTCCTGGAAGTACCAATTACTTCAAGAGGATGATGGGCATTGAAGAAGCTTGTTGTGAAATTTGCCTTCAGTATGACAAGGCTAGCCATTTGGGCAAGAAACTGCCTGAAGTGCTTGATGGGATGTTATACTAACTGGATATGCAGGACCCACAAAAAATGACTGCTGAACTTGCTTAAAGAAGGTTAAGAGAGTCCTTTAGGGTTCCTGCTTCATAAAACAATCTGCCAGAAATTCTGCAGGACACAAAAGAAAGTAACTGACAAACTGCCAATATGGGCAAAAGTGTCTTTCAAATTTCCTGCTTCATGGAAAAGTCTTCCAGATACTATGGGCCTGTAAGCTGAAGATGGATGCCCCAAAGTTATAGAAGAACTTTGGGTGACTGTCCAGACAGTGATAGGTCTCTAGAGTTTTGGAAGTTGCTTACAGTGCACTTCCTGTTTACTTAGGTAATATTATATCCTTCTGGAGTCTTTGATGGAGTTAAAAACTGGCTAATTTTAGTTATAGTTTACCTTAGTTATGATAAATGATAAATTACACACAAAACTTTAGACTCACAAAGAAATGATAAATGAAAGAGTAGTTTCTTTAATCTTTGTTATATACAAATGGACTAAATATTATAACTCTTACTTGATAACTGTTTTATTATATGTATTTTTACAGTGCTAAAGTTAAAACCTTCCTTTTTATTTAGACAGAAATGGGGATGTGAGGTGGAATCCCCTCTGCATGCTGTGAATATATTTTATCACCATTGGGCTAAACAGCTTTTTTATTAACCCTGGTAATAAAACATATTCACAGTTTGCAGAGGGGAATCTCACCTGAAACCCCTATATCTGACTCTGAGTTTTTATTATTAAGACCAAGTAGAATTCATGCTACACTCCTTGATATGAGTTAGTTTTTAGAAGAATTCAGGAAAAGCTGATGGTCAAGCAGCAACTTCAGTCTTGTGGTATCTATGTAATGTATAAGTAGGTTTATGACATCAACTTGAGTTCAGTGCCACATTTCTAGTAAATATATTGTCAAACTGTTTAAATTATATGCAGTAAAGTGACTATAGTCAAAATCCCACACTGTCATATATTAAATGTTATGAAAAAATCTACCCCTTCAAATCATTCCTCAGGGATATTTGTGTTTCCTATGGGCTGATAATGTTAAATACAATATCAAAGAATCAAAATCTCCAGAGTGATTGGCTATAAATACAAATATAACCTAAGGTTTATCATTAAAATAAAATAATAGAGCATTCTAGAATCATTTAACCTTTGCACTAAATATAAGTCGGGTTAGATACTTTGTTGTTATGACAGTTTGACTAAATTCTCTAGGGGAGAATCCGGGCATGCAAATTGTCTCCTGAAAAGTAGAAAATGAAATCTGGTGTAATCAAACTCCTAAGGTCCAAGATCCTTGATACTTTGTGATTATGTCAAATGAATTTTCCCAAAGTGCTGTTGAATGCTTAATCCTGAGCACATCAATGATTAAGACACTTGGTTTTATGTTCTCTTTCCAATAATTCAATGTGGACACTCTTATATTCTTATTCTGCTTATCTATGCTCACCATCAATACATTTTCTATCTCACATATATCCAATATGTATATTAATGTCTCTTCATTTATCTTCAGACAATTCTCCCTCATTTTCAGTTTAATTATTTGTTCTTTATATTTGTTTGGAATCTGATAGCAAGACAGACTCCACTGTAGTTCTGTTTTGATTTCTTTGCAAACCTAATTTCCAGAGGCAGCTTTCCCATCCTCAGGCTCTTTAAATTGCTTTCTTGCCCTTCAGGTTGGCAATAATTTCATGGTATTTTCACTAACTTGATTTAAGATATTGGCACAATTGCAACATAATAATAGCTGCCATTTCTTTTTATTTGCTTTTAAATAAAATCTAGCCTTTCATGGCCAAACTCATGTTTGAATCCCAGTCATAATTCATACCTAGAATCCTCCTGAGTTCATGCATGACCCTGATTCTCCAGTCTGAAGATAAGACAATTTACCAAATGCGAACACTTCTTGTTTCCTTCCCAAAAATAAATACAGTTACTGGTAACATTTCTAATGCTGCATATGCATAGTCACTAAAAGTTAAAGCTAGAAATCCAAGTAAGCATTCTTTGTATTTATGCAGATCAGCAGGCTTGCTGACAAAGAAAATGTTTCATCCAACAGTGTTTGGATATTACAAGCTGCTTAGGAATCTCTTGAAATACTCAGCATAGTTACAGGACCACATTTAAATGTCAATATCTTGCATTACAAAAGGCCAACAGCAGTCAGAGTAGTCTCTGGGTATTTGCATATGACCTAACAATGCATTCTACAATTTAAGGTTTCGATTTAATACTCATCTCCAAAGAGAAGCAAGGAGAGCCCTTATTAAATTTTTCACCTAAAGGAGGACAAACCTTCAAATATTTTTAAGAGGTAGGTAGAAGAAGGCAAATAACTAATGGATTTTTAAAATGAAAATAAAGTCAAGAATGGATAGCTATGTTAATGAGTCAGAGCCCCAAAAATAAACATTAAATTGGTGCATTATATTTTAAAAATAGTTAAGGAAAAATACATTTAAAGACAATTTCAGTGGATAACAAGAATCACAATAAAGCATTGAATTCCTGACATGTAATGGATACTTTATACATTTTAGTTGTTTCAAAAGTGCATGAAAGGTGTAAGATGGTATCTTAAAGTTGTCTTGAATGGCTAAAATCAGAAACACCAATGATAGCCTTTGCTGGAGAGGTTGTGGAGTAAGGGGTACACTCATCCATTGTTGGTGGGAATGCAAACTTGTGCAAACACTTTGGAAAGCAGTGTGGAAGTTTCTCAGGAAAGTCGGGATCAACCTACCGCTGGACCCAGAAATACCACTCTTGGGAATATACCCAAGAGATGCCCTATCATACAACAAAAGTATATGCTCAACTATGTTCATAGCATCATTGTTTGTAATAGCCAGAACCTGGAAACAACCTAGATGCCCTTCAACGGAAGAATGGATGAAGAAAGTATGGAATATATACATATTAGAATACTACTCAGCAGTAAAAAACAATGACTTCTTGAATTTTGCATGCAAATTGTCGGAAATAGAAAACACTATCCTAAGTGAGGTAAGCCAGACCAAAAAAGAGGATCTTGGGATATACTCACTCATAATTGATTTCTAGCCATAAATAAAGGACAGTGAGCCTATAATTCGTGATCCTAGAGAAGCTAAATAAGAAGGTGAACCCAAAGAAAAACATATAGGCATCCTCCTGAATATTAACCTTCATCAGGCGATGAAAGGAGACAGAGACAGAGACCCACATTGGAGCACCGGACTGAAATCCCAAGGTCCAAATTAGGAGCAGAAGGAGAGAAAGCACGAGCAAAGAACACAGGACCGCGAGGGGTGCACCCACACACTGAGAACAATGGGGATGTTCTGTCGGGAACTCACCAAGGCCTGCTGGCCTGGGTATGCAAAGCATGAGATAAAATCGGACTCGCTGAACATAGCAGACAATGAGGACTACTGAGAACTCAAGAAGAATGGCAATGGGTTTTTGATCCTACTGCATGTACTGGATTTGTGGGAGCCTAGGCAGTTTGGATGCTCACCTAACTAGACCTGGAAGGAAGTGGGTGGTCCTTGGACTTCCCACAGGGCAGGGAACCCTGATTGCTCTTTGGGCTGAGGAGGGAGGGGGACTTGATTGGGGGAGAGGGAGGGAAATGGGAGGCGGTGGAGGGGAGGAGGCAGAAATCTTTAATAAATAAATAAATAAATAAGAAAAAAAGAGAAGAAAAAGAAAAAAGAAAAAAAGAAGCCATTAATATACTCTCCTAAAAAAGAGTGCATGAAAATGTTTTTTTTTTTAATTCAGAGATACATAGATTAATTTATGAATATTATGTGACCTTGTCATTACTTATTATGGGGCTAAGAACACAAAGGTACCATTTGCTTCAAGGTAAATATATTATTAAATTCTAAGCAAACCATTCATTGGAGACAATGCCCTTTTGTTATTTTAGTTGCTCAAACCAATAAAATCTTGCTTAAGTGAAAAGGTGGAAAAATAAAATAAGAGTCTCATAACCAAACAACAGTCAGAAGGTGGAAAAAGGAGGACCTCCATGAGACAGAATCCTTGGTGAAGAAGTTGAGTGAGTACTAGGCAAACCAGTGCTACCTAGCAAGACCATACCTCACAGCAAATAACCATAACATGTAAACATGTGTCATCTCTGGTTCTCTTTGTTTTTCTTCCATGTCTAATGATGCTTATCAATGAAGTTATCTTTCCAAAGGTGCACTGTGAGGTAGCTGATCCGACAGCCTTCAGAGGAAAACTCAGTGATGAAGTCCTAGTTGCTAACTTCAATCTTAATAAACACTCGTCCTCTTCTTTGAAAAAAAAATCATGAAAAACAGTGTGATATCTAAGCTGTGTTAGAGTATAAAAAAAAATCCCCCAAATTAAAAACAAAACAGAACCTCACTGTGTTTACCAATCCTATGTAAATACTAACACTTTCTTACTACCTCAAAGGGCAAAATCCCAGTTAACACAAATCATGTGATAGACTCTGAAGTTTGAACTCTTGCAGCTGCTGGAAAGTAACTAATACACTATGCTAAGTGCTTTAGAGCGAGGGAAAAGAAAGAGAAGGTGTGACTGCTTATACACATGGACATACTGTGATACTTACACACTTATATACATGGACATACTGTGATACTTACACACTT
>NC_022031.1:45371553-45392686 GCF_000317375.1 Microtus ochrogaster | reverse complement strand
TACACACTTTTCACTACTTATATACATGGACATACTGTGATACTTACACACCTTTCACTCCTTATTTCCCTCTGCTGGCCGAGGAAAGAAAAGAACTGGATTATAGTTAATGTCGATTATTATCTATGAGAATAAAATGAGGTTAAATCACTTTACCACATTTTAGAGAACTAGGAAGCAGTGCAGGAAGAACACATGATGTGGAGGTTAAGATGGTGTGCTCTGGAGAGGGTAGGAGTGTGCGTATTCACTCTGATGTGCATATCATCACTCAGGAGTGCATGTATCACACTCTGTCTGAGACCGCACCTAAATGGCAGTAGTTCAGAGTTGGTTTTATGTAATACATAATTCTTTATTACAATATCCTTGTTAATCATTATTATTAATATTTTTTTTGGAGGCAGTGTTTCTCTGTGTAATTCTGACTATCCTGGAACTTTCTTTGTAGGCCAGGCTGACCTGGAACTCACAGAAATCCGCTTGCCTCTGTCTCCCCAGCGCTAGGATTAGACCTGTGTGCCACAACCACCAAGCACTATTATTTTTGCTGGTGGCCCATTATTATCCCGTTTTGTACAGCAAAGATGTAACAGAGTTCATAAATAGGGTTGGGTTTTGTTTCTGATGAGTCGATCTAGTTTTGATGAGCTTTGCTCATGGATTATTGATTTCCACAATACAATTTTCAGTGTATTGCCTTTTATTCAATCGCTCTGCAAAATCAATGTCCCTGCTTTTGCAGAGGATTAGAGGAGGTTTACTGAGAAATACTGAGTATTACTTTTTCATAACAAAGGGCCCTCTCACATTCTTAAAAGCCTCTCTAATATTCTTACTTTATATCAACACTAAAGTAGTGACAATTGTAGCTAGTATTCTTCCCCCTAAGACTTGGTCCATTCTTCTTTCCCATCCTTCTGGAAACCCCTCATGCTCGGCATTAATTGTCAATATTAATCCTGTTATTTTTGCAGCAATGTTCTGGATTCTAGGCCATGTCCTATGGGGTGTATTTTAGGAGCCAATTATCAGTTTAATATTCTTTCCTAGGTTAAAATAGAAGATAATTATTCTAGCTAGAGATAGTAGCTATGATTTATAAAGCATTTACTTTGTCAGGCATATATATATATATTTGGAGACAGGTTCCAGCAACAGTAACAAAAACTTCAGTGGAGAGTAAAACATGCAATTCAGAAGTTAAAACAAGTAACAGAATTTCACAGTCAGATAATATCAACTTCAGGATTTGAATATGTTTCATGTGTTCCATGGGGAGTGGGCCCTTGTTCCATCCCTGCAGCCTGGCTAGCTTATACCCGAAATAACCACACAGAAATTTATTAATTAAATCACTGCCTGGCCCATTATCTCTAGTCTCTTACTGGCTAACCCTCACATCTTGATTTAATCCATTTCTATTAATCTGTATATCACCACGAAGTTGTGGCTTACAGGGAAAGATTTGGCATGTCTGATTTTGGCAGCTCCATGGTAGCTCTCTCTCTTTCTTTCTCCCAGAATTCAGTTCTGTCTTCTCTGCCTACCTAAGTTCTGCCCTGTCAATTAGGCCAAGGCAGTTTCTTTATTCATTATCAAATGAAAGCAACACACAAACGGAAGGAACTCCTACACCATTCATGGACCATACAACTTTGAAATATGCTTTTCTTTTTTTATGATTCATTAATGTGCATGGGTTGTATACCAAGAATGCATTACCTGCCTACATGGATATTAAGAAACCGTTCTCCAGTATTTTCTTCAAAGAGTTTTATATTTTCAGGTATAAGTTTTTAATGTATTTTAAGTTGATTTTTGAGTTTGGCATAAGATAAATTTCTGTCTTTGCTTTTTTTTTCAAAATATACCTTAAACATTTTCCTTTGGGTAATTTTGTCAACTGCTTGAATGATACTGTGTTATCAAGAAAGGAAAAAAAATGAAGGAAAGTCCAGAGAAAACAATAAAAATCAAATGCCACTGCCCACTATAGCCATATGCATGGTTGTATATTAAATTGTAACATGTAGAAACATAGGCAGACTTATCCATTGAGAGATGTTTTTATTGGATATCCTCATTTGATGGTAAAATTGATTCATTTCAAAATTAGAGCTTCCTGGCAACTTCACAAACATGAAGATAATCAAGCAAATGGGAAATTGTATTCCTCTATAGTGGTGGTATTGAACACATCTTCATGGTAGTCCTGGAATACAATCAAACAAGAGCAACGTCGAATGTCAAGCATAAGTCCTATATGGCAACTGCATCAGATGAAAATGAACATCAATATACATATACTTGGAAGATCAGCTATCCAAATTTGATAATAGATTACACTGATAACTATATTTGCAGATAAACAAAGAATTGTAAGATAGAACCATCTCTATATCTCTATCATCTATTGGTCAGAGCTAGTACTGGGAACCAGTAGCTAGAGTTAATCTCCGTCTTTCCATTGCCTGGCTTCACATTCATTTGGAGTAAATATCTATTTGTATTTGTCATGCTAAACAAAACACTGAATTATAATTTCAGGAGAATCAGGCAGTTCGCAATAAAATGTAAGAGAGATATTTTCTAATACTGAAAAAATATTTAAAACCAATAGTGAGCTGTTTGGAAGGATGAAGCACTTCATAACACTGAGCATGTTTACTGAGAGCCCCAGGAACACTCAAGGGAATTATGTTTGAGATGCTAGAGGTTAAACCTGGATCAATATTCCCATGATCCTACATACATCATTTAACTTTTAAATGTGTTTTGTGTGAGCCTGGATTTTTCTATAAATAGTCATGACCTTATTTCCATCTTCAATCAACAGTAACACTTTATAGTGTTCCCGTGTTGTTAATTTAGCTTCATTTAGCTCTAGGCTAAACTGCATCATTTCCTTGGTTGTTACCCAAACCCTTTCTTTAGAAACTGTTTTTCCATGATTCGCCATAAAATTACTATGTGGTAATAATGGGAGCTATTTCTTTTTTATACTCAATAACTAAAAAAATCATAAAAGTTGGTATTTTGAGATTTGTAACATTAATTTATGAAGAGGTTCACCACCTGAAGATGTTACATTTTTAGCCCGAGGAGAAAACTGCTGTATAGTTTTCATAGTCTAGACCCATGGCTTTTAGACTTCCCAAAACACAATTCTTTAATACATTACCCTATACTGGGGCAATACCAGTGGCTCTCGGCTTTCCTAATGCTGCAACCCTTTAACATATTTCCTCATGCTGCGGTGACCACTGATCATAGAACTGTTTTATTGCTACTTCATTTGTAATTTTGCTACTTTTCTGAATCATAATGTAAATATTTGATAAACAGAATATCTAAAAAGTGACCTCTGTGAAAGGGTCATTGAACTCCCCAAATTGTCACAACCCAGAGGTTGACAATCACTGGTCCACATCACACTGCCACTCAAGATTTAAACTCAGGTGATTTTTATTTTATACTGACATAGACTCCAAATTAAACCCAAAATTTCTATTTGAGGGCTTTTAAGAAGAAAATCTGTACAAATTATCATGATGGGTTATGAAAAAATTACAGGTTTTGAAACTGCACACACTACACACACACACACACACACACACACACTGAATTATCACCTAGTTATCCAGAAGATAACAAGTATCAACTGTTTAAACAGCAAACTTCAAAGTTTCAGTGTTATCCTTTAATAAACTGGATACTATGTATAAATATTATTCCAGCCATGGAAACTGTAAATGGAAGTTATGTTTCCTTAGAAGTCAGTACATCTTTTTGGAGACTATAACCAATGATACTTGATATATTACATTTCCTCCACTCGGTGCATTTACTAATAAGCAACTGTCCAACGGCTATTAAAATAGACCTAAAGGCATATGGTGCAAAATAATAAAGCATATGTACAGAATCAGCGATTGTACCCATTTTCCTCATGATTAGTAATTATTCTCCCTATTTTTTAAAAAAAAGTTCTCCAAGTTCCATGATATATTTCTCCATAATTTGATAAAGATATATGGTGAAATTTTTTGAGTAATCCTCCTCAACTTGCTACTTAAAGAATTGGCACTGCATAAAAATACTACAAACAGCTGTAAAACTTGAACATAATTTTGGCATGTTTATGTGCCTTAAGTTGGTGAGTTTCAGGAAGCAAACTTTTTTTTTTGCATGTGTATGTCTCATAAACTTTGGAAAATGTAAGTGCATAAACCCAGAGTAATGGCTTTAGATTCTCCCCACATCTTGTGAAATTGAGTCCTGTTATAACGGCACTAATGGTCCAGATCCTCTTAGCCATCTCTCTGTGCCCCATTTTCCAAAATTGGTCAGCTTCTCTTGGCCTTTGTATTTTTGCCACTCTGCACCCTTCATCTAGTTTGAAGTACCGTTACAGAATGACTGTCGCCTCTTCTGGAACAACGAAGTTCCCCTACCCTGAAGCAGCAAAGTTCAGTGTTAAGTTACCTGGTCATTAAACTTCTGTCCTAGGAGTGAAATATATTTGATGTGTAACTATTTTATGTGTCCTTGTATTTGGGAAACATGTGCCAAAACAATGTTAAATGAAATCAAATTAGAAACAATTGCACAAATAGAAAAATGCAGAATGAATTATGTGCTGTCCTCATAGTGTAAAACAAATGCATAGAAACAAATGCATAGAAAACCAAACCAATAAGCTCTTTGTATGTTCAAGCTGGTAGTGCTGGTGTTAACTGAAAATCTAATGTGGAGACCCCCAGGAGATCCTTCTGTGAAGAGTTAGAACACTCTTCTGATTGGAAGCACACAGCCTCATAGCTACACTGTCATTTCGAATGGTATCCTACTTTAGTATTACTTTCTAATTCACTGAAAACCATTCTGTTATTGATACCTTTATGAACAACTTTCTCAAATCCCAGTATCCATGATAGTAGTTGATTAGAATATAGCACTGTGCTCTCTGCACAGCAAGATAACAAATGAACACAAGCTTCTTGTTCTCTTGGTTAACTGGTTTCTAAATGATATAGGTTGGTTCGTTTTCTTCAGAAGTGTGAGATAACTTACACCGTATTTAAATTGCACTTGAACTTTGTGAATTCTTTTATGTCCCTCTACTTTTGTCTAGATTCCTGCTGAAGACATCATTTATTGTCTCTAGCCTCAATGTTATTAACCACTGAAAAAGCAGTAAAAACTATAGTATCTTAAGCATTGTAATCTCCATTCAAACTAAATGCATATATTTAGAAAAAATGCCTTCATTAAGAAGGCAATAAACATAAAACACGATGGAGAATAAGATTTTTCAGGTTTCTTTGATTTTGATGACATAATTTCTACCCATGATTTAAGTTCTTCCAAGTGCTTGTTACTTTACTAAAGAACTATGTCTAAGTTATTATCCATATTGGAGGTTGTCTAAATGTTCTCCATATTTCAGTACTTAATGAATATAATAGGTTTTTGAAATGTTTTTCATTAGTAACTGAAATAGTTTATCATTGTTTTGTAAAATATAACAAATAGTGATAAAATTAGACTTAATTCTGCCATACACACAAACTCCACATCATACACATACAAGAACACACACATTGCATTTTCTTCTATTTACTCAAGAGGAACAAGTATTAACTGTTTAAATAGGAAAGTTGGGATGTGGTTTCAGTTTAATCAGATATAAAATTATGCTATTATAATTAATATTATAATTTATCCAATGAGGAATTGAAACAATATTTTCAGAATAGGAGCTAGCATTGCAATAGATAGTGTTTTTATTTTCATTGTCTTTTTTATTATTCATGATATTTATTTAACATGCAGCTTACAAATGTTATCTATTAAATTTTTCACTTTTATCAAATGTCTTCCACCCAAATGAATCCATAGTATTAGTGTTAAACATAAATTATAAAACCTTAAATATAAGGTGACATAAATTAGTTGCTCTATATCAAGCATTGAACTGAAATTAATAACACAGTTTTCAGTCAATCATTTCCAACTAATTGCTGTACTATATTCTAGCCAATGTATCAGCAATCTTTTTTTTTTGTTGTTGTTGTTGTTTGTTTTTCGAAACAGGGTTTCTCTGTAGCTTTGGTGACAGTCCCGGAACTAGCTCTGTAGACCAGGCTGGCCTCGAACTCCCAGAGATCCGCCTGCCTCTGCCTCCCGAGTGCTGGGATTAAAGGCGTGCGCCACTACCGCCCGACTGTATCAGCAATCTTAATATAGAATGCATTATTCTTAACCATTGAAAGAGCAGCAAAAACTATAGTATCTTAAGCATTGTAATCTCAATCTTTCTGTCTGTTTCTTTGCTTCTGTCTGTCTGTCTGTCTGCCTGTCTGTCTCTCTCTCTCTCTCACACACACACACACACACATACACACACACACACACACATATACACATGCATGCATATTCTGTTGACTCTAAGAAACTACATTTTACCACTTCAAATTTAGATCTGACTCAAGAAGGATAGTGATGAGGGAAGCCATTCAGGCCACAATTGGGGAAGCCACGTCATTTCAGCATTCCCGCAGAATTACATCAAACCCTTCAACTTCAAAGAAACAAGTTTAAGAAGTATGTGCTCAGAGAGCATGAAAATGAAAGTTTTTAAAGCTCCAGGTTAATCTGTGTCCTGAGTTTCTGATACTTGATTTTCTGTTTTCAGAATTTTGTAGTGTTCAGCTATGTTTCTTCACTAACATTTTGAGAATTTGCCCAAACCTTTCCTTTAATAATCCAAGATATTTTGACTTTATATTTATGTTTTAGAATTTCATTAGGCAAAGGCATGGTTTATTAAACATCTGAAATACAACAAAAATGTTTTTACTGATCAAAAAAATAAAACATGTAAAATTTAAAAGAATTTCAAGTTTATTAAGCTATTGCCAAATTTGTTCATATGATGCAGATTTTGTTTCACTGACGTTTTATAAGTGATTCACACTGAGTAGCAAAGATAAAAGAATATTTACCTAAAAAGAGTGGATGCCCCTACTCTCAGACTTACTGGGAAATGATTAAAATATGAGACAAACATTGTAATCACAATGAAATGACATTTTCTGTTCCACCAGTCTCCAAACTTCTGGAAGAGTAAAATATGAAGGCAATTTTAGCAGGTGAATTGGGAATGCTACGGGCTTTATATATCACAACAGAAATTAGTGTTTCTAGGATCTTCTGTTTCCTTTCTTTCTGTCTCCTTTTCCTTCCTAGTAGTATTATAAGAGAAAATGGATTTTTGGAGCATTCAGTCAAAAAGAAAACTTCTTTAAATAAGTGTCAGAGTTAAAGGAGTAGACCAGGATAAAGTAAATACATCTGAGAATCTTTCTTAGAGTATTCTAGCACAGAGTTTTTGCATCCAGGAAAATTCTGCCACTTCTTCAACACTGGTGTAAGTGGGAGACAAAGGGGCCTCACAGCAGAGTGAGGTCCTGAGATTAGTGGAGCTCATTCGGCTGATAAATGGGTAGTTAAGGTGATGTCATGTTCAGGGAACATGGAGGAAAAATTTCCTAAATCAATTATTTAAAACTGCTGCACTGTATGACTAACCTTTACTCTATAGGCTCATGAGAAGTATCATATAATTATATCTCTGAAAAGTGAGGAAAATGTAATCAATATGAATTAGTACTAGCAAGCCCTCCCTCCCCCCTCCCCATTTGGTTGGAAGTGTGTAGGGAATAAAATCATTGAAAAGGGTAGAAAGACGTTCTGTTTTTTATCTTAACCTTAATCCTCACAGCATCCCTATGTAATCATTCAGGGTTTTCCATCATTGTGTGCTCTAGCTCCTTCTCCATGGCTAAATCTCCAGGCATCTCTAGGAAAGTGGAGTGAACCTCAGCATTGCTACAGCTGCGGTACTCTTCTCCACACAGGGGCGCAGAAACTGATAGTCAACACTGGAACTTCTTTATTCTATGGTTTGACTCTGTACCACAGCAAGCACTTTCCCGGTCTCCACACCTTCAATAATTGAGTGTTTTATGTTTTCTCAGTTATGCTTTTAATAAACTAACATCAGTTAACCAGATGCCTAAAACAAGACTTTTTTTTTCCCCTGGCATTTATTTTTATATTAAAGTCATAACCATAAGACACCTATGATTTCATCAAAGAAAGGAGAAGAAAATTAATCTTGGAAAACAAGCCAGATTTCCATTCATCAAAATCTAATACTTGCAAAGAGACGTTACACACTTGAATTACAGGGTCTGATCTACTCTCAACCATGACTTATAGTATGTGCTGAGTTTAATTGAAGGTAATTCTTGTTTTGAAAAGGACCTTGAACTCACAGTAATTGCTTACATTCTGGAGAAATAAAGTCTCTTTTAATCTAATTCTCTTGGTGTGACTTCTCATGGAAGTAATTTACACACTTACATTCATTTTAAAAAGGACCATTTTCACTTGAAGGCATTCTGCTTTTATTCCTCTTAAAAGATTCTTTAAATTCTTAAAATAACTCAACATCACATCATCCTGTTTTATGCAAAATAAGTCTAGACAACAAAGAAAATGAGAAGTCATTTTCACCATGCATAAGTGGGATGTTCCTTATCTTCTCCTCGGCATCTAGGTATCAAATACTGAAATTTTTGTGCACATTTTTTGACATTTCTGAGTTGATGACTTGAGGTTGGCATTTATTTAGATTGTTGGTATTTCACAATTTCTTCTCCTATTTTATTTTATTTATTAAGGTTTAATATGTATTTTTATAGTCTTTACAATATTTTATACTTCGGTCGCATTCACCCTTTCCCCTAAACTCTTTACAGATCCACTTTTATTTCATATCCAAACAATTCTTTGCCTTTGTAATTATTAAAACCCATCAATTACAATGCTGCTGTCTACGAACTCTTTTGTATTTTGCCATCTACTGAAGCATGTCCTACCAACCCTTAAAGAATACTAACTCTCCCTTTCCCAGAAGCTGTTAAGAACTATTGGCTACATAGCTAGGGGTGAGACATAGCCACTAGCTCTCCCATCTATGTTGCATTTAGCTTTGTCTTATTCAGGTCTTGGGCGTGCTGTCATAACCACTGTGTCATTACCTGTACAACTTCCCTGTTAAGTCCAGTAATCAGTCATTGTAGACAAAAGTGACACAAATACCACAGAGTAACCAACCACTTTCTGATAGGATTCAAGGCCACTTCTACAAAATGGAACTTTTATCTGGCATCAACCACTACATAGGCCAAGAACCTGCAGCTAGATACTAAATACATTCTAGGCTCTAGGAGATGAAGCATTTCAGGATCCTAGATTGAGAGTGTACCCACACAATTCACATGTGTGCATCTGCTTATTTAATTGACTACTCACTCTCATTCATGACTAATCTTCAGCAGAAACTCTGGGGAAAATACTTATTATGGACTGAACAGGAACCACATCGTTCCCTGACATTTTTTTTAAATCACAAACTTGTTTTCATTGATAATGTATTTGATTTGTAATCATGTGTAAATATGTGTCTGTAAGGTGAGCATGCATGTGCACATATGTGTGGATGGCATCAGAAACTAGAAGATGGTGTCATCACTCATGAAACTGGTTTTAGAAGCAGTAAATAAAGTCCTTCATAAGACAACAAATGCTCTTAAATCACCTCTCAAGCCGAAAGGTCACAACTTTTAATCAACTTAGTGGAAGCTATGTGAAAGATAACAGCATGCCTAAAATAAAGCCTGTTCCTTAAACTATGTATAAATATCCAAGATGAGAGGAAGAAAAGCAAAATCACCTGACAATGTAACCAAAGTGCCAGCGCACGGTGCCCCTGTGTCTGCGCTCTGTGAGCTATTACCCAGTTCGCGAGCTTCGGGCAAGGGGCCTGGAGGTTAAAATACACAGACACACACAGACAGAGAGACAGCGACACGGGTCATCCTTGAATTCCCCAAGAATGCCCCTTTATTGTGTTCAGGGGAAGAGTATATAGGGATAGCCACGCCCCAGCCAAACCCACCAGAAACCACTCTCCTGCCATCAGGAACTCCTGAAGGTCTCATGCTCAGAGCAGCTGTAGGCACTCAGATCAGGGGATTACAAGAAATTCAGGATCTGGGGTCTCACTGCTCCCAACACCAAAGGAAAACCAATTTGGAGATTTCAGTGTCTCTAGAGTGACAACCCGAGCCAAAAGGCCAAATATCTAAAGGCACCCTCTTTGGCCTTAAAATTGTATTAAATGATTTCTTCTGATTAGAATACAGAGAATATTGATATAATTAAGCAGAAGCAACAGAGAAACTATCCCCACCTTGGTGTTAATGACATGTGAACTGATCCTAACCTAGCAAGGGATCCAAGGTGTGTAAACTGGAAAACATGAGCCTGCATGCATTACATAGAGGCCGATGTCTAGATCTTGTGGAATTTTTCTTCACTGTGTGGTTAGCGAGTCAATTAAAGAAATTTTAGAAAACGACTCAACAAAGATGGGTCTGCAGGTGTGAAAGGTCACATCAACCAGACATCTGCTTGTGGTTGAATGAGTTTTGATTGTTAATGAATGACTGTTAGAATGCACTGGTCTTTTAGTGATTTTCCAAGTACTTATTACCTTATATTTCATTCTTTTAGAGATTAATTCAAAAGCTTTCAAGAATGCACTTAATAGATTTTAGTTTGAAAAGGTACGTGTCAGGCAGAGGTGCTGTGTTTGTATCTCATATCATTTTTAAATCACTTCAGAGGAATGTTGCAGTGGTTAAATGCAAGTTTAGATGATTTTAGTGAGTGCTGACTTATTACCCTCTAATGTTACAGTAGATTTTGTGTATGATATCAGGCAGATATATTTTTTACTTTGGAAAAAATTGTGAGATGTTTTCATTATAGATATGTATATCCTTTCTGGAAGACTGCCATACTACATTTTCATCCAACCCTTAAAAACACTTACCAAGATGTTTATTGAATATTGTGATTTTACTTTTGTGGAGAAAAAAAAAACAAAAACAAATAGCACATAATGTGACATGAAAGAATCACACTAAAAGTAGAATAGGCATTTGTACCCTCCCAGCTGTCTGGACTGATGGAGACCCAAGTGGCCCCCTTTTATGAGGACAAATTTTTGTCTCTCTCATAGAACTTCTCTTCCACAAGAGACAGAAATAAATTCTGTTTTTATTTTTTCCTTTTAGAATTCAATCATGTTTATGTGAATCTCTTTATCTCAAAAGTTCAAAGTATACATTCTTAATCTTTTAAAAGTTATCATATGCTGTCAATCTATCCGTTTGTGAATTATGTTATGTCCTTGCTTGTATTATTTATCCATATCTAGCTTTTGTTGTATTTTATTTAATCAATGTTTTATGTTTTTATTGTTGATTTAAAGAGGTATATACCTTTTCTGTATTACCCTAGTAGTGTTGGGTAGGAATATTCTGGAATATATTTCATAATGACTCTATCAGACGTTGTCTCTACTCTAAAATACCTACCTAACACATTGATACACTTGTGACTCTAGATATACACATTGTAGATATTACTACAGAAGGATTGCACCAAATTGCTTACTACCCAGCAACATTCTTTTTGTTCTGTTATCATATCTTACTAATGTAAGACTTAAATTCTCATCTCTGATATTTTTGAATTGATATCAGACTTTTAATTTACATTTAATTACAATTTACATTTAGAAAATTGAACTTTTTGAAAAAATTAGGCCTTCATGTTTTTATTTTCAAAAATGCATATATAATTTATATTTCCTACTCTGATTTAGTTAGATCTACAAGTTTACTACTTAGTGTTTATTTTTAATTAAAATATCTTAATCTCTTATACAACATACAAATATCTACTAATTCCCCCAAAATTAGAAACTTGTGCATTCTGTTGAGTTTTAATGTAGCTACTTTGTAGATAAAGATTATTTTTTAAAGATTTGTTGGAACATTCTTAAGTGTCTATGTAAGGTCAGTTTTCATAAGTATACTTTATATGCTGTAGAAAAAAATGGTATTTTTTGTTGCAGAATATTTCTTTCCACTGTTTAAAGATGTATCACTTTGATTGGCTTGTTGCAAAGCTAAATAGCAAATAGCTAGGCAGAAGGTACAGGCAGAACTTTGGGACAGAGAGATTTCTGGGAAGAAGAAAGGTAGAGTCACCAACTAGACTCAGAGGAAGACATGCAGGAGTCAGGTAAAGGACATTTTTGGTGGAATTGGCTGTCCATAATATGCTTAGTATTTATTGCTTCACGGTTTTCAGTGATTCTTATGGGCAGTGATAGATTGATATGACTGCTTCTTGTCATTCAGAGAATCAACATTTGAAATGATACATATTACAGATTCTTTCTCTTCAGGGATTTCTACTTAATTTCATATGGAAACAAATTAAATAAGTATTAATAGCATATATTTAAATATACAAGTATTATTTAAATATTTAAATAATTAAATATTTGAAATATATTAATTTTTTGTTTGACTACCCTCTTACTTTTTAAAATGAATTTTATTATTATAATTTTACATCCTAACAGCAGTTTTCCCTCTCTTCTCCCCACTAAGTCCCTCTCCTCCACTTCCCCTCTGTCCCCCAATCCACTATTCTCTAGCTCTATTTAGAAAAGGACAGGTCTCCCATGGATATCATACAAACAGGGTATATCAAGTTCTACTATGACTAGACACCATCTCTCATTTTAAGACTGTGCAAGCAACGCAGTATGATGAGTAGGGTCCCAAAAGTAAGGAAAAGTATCCGGGTTAAGGTCAATTTTTTAATTTGACTGATTTCTTATTTTTAAGTATGATTTTTTGTAATTTTTATTAGGGAATAGTATAAGCTTCTTGACACATATTTAGATCAGCAGTGTATGCTGATCTAAGAATAGAAATATTTTACTATCAACTGTAATCCTTTTGTAATTTAATAACTACTGCATAGCATAAAATATGACCAATAGAGATATCAAAATATAGGATCATTATATAGATCAATTTTTTTTCTTTCTTTGTGTAATGTATTTTCTGGTTGAATGCATTTATTCTCTTTTATGAAATATTATTATGTTAACCTTTCAAAATGCCTAAAATTAAGCAACTCATCCCCCTCTCATAAATGGGAGATACATTCTGAGAGCTAGAAATAAAAATTTAGATACAGGAATATTGCTGCTATTTCTAGTTCTACTAGTATATGCAGACAGATATTGATGGAAAAAGTCAGTCACTGTTTCTCACTCTCAATAGTCTTAGAAATTAATTTCAGTCATAATACAAATCTCCCATGCAAAGGATTTCATCATACTGAATTCCTTCCCATAGTATTGATACTAAGCCACAATTTTAATTCCACACAACTGAGCTGATAGTCTCTTACAAACATTTCAACTCCTCTCAGAAATCAATACATTTTTACAAAGACTGGAAGGAAATTTTAGTGAGCAAAAGTCAGGAAGGACATCAGTAATAAGCTAACCTGGATGTTGCAATCAGTAAATACAGTTAAATTCAGTACATACCATAGATTTTGAATAAAACTTTACATCTCTCCTGCCAGGGAATTGCTGTACTTCTCAAATGATGTTATTAATTTCTGTTGTTGTTGCTTTTTGTTTGCAGAGCTGGTGATATCTCGTTCATTTTCGTATCCTCATTTTTCCTTATTCTTCGAACAATAGAATGTTATTGGGGCATGGTTAATGTTTATGGCTAAGGATGACCTCGAACTCAGCTAATACAAGAAAAGTTAAGCCTTTTTATTTTAATTTCTTCTTCTCTCATTTCTTACCTCCCAACTACATTATCTCCTCCCTTTACTCCTCCAGTTCCACTCGCCACCACCTCCCATCTTCCTGAGATCCACTTCCTCTCCTTTTCCCTTCAGAAAAGAGATTGCGAGGCCATTAAAGGCCAGGCTAGAACCAAACACACAAGTTAAGCTTTTAAATGCAACTTCCTTCTAAATTAGAACTGATTGTCCCTGTTGTCGTAACCATGGGCCCCTTTTCTAAATACCATCTTTATTTTCTAATGTTCCCTAATACTCGCATTAATGTTGACTAATGTTAATGTACTATAATAATTTTAATTTTAAGAAAACAAATTAGTTATAAGATATGTTCAAAACATTTAAAAGAGATACTTTATTTCAATTGCATTCTACTTCATATATTTAATATATACCACACAATCATGATATTGGCAAGTCATTGTAAGTATAAGATATAGACTAACAAATATAATGCATATGAATTATATGTAGTATAGCTACATATAATTATACTACAGCGTATGGGTGAGTGATTAATTTTTTAAAAATATCGGTGCACGCCTTTAATCCCAGCACTCGGGAGGCAGAGGCAGGTGGATCTCTGTGAGTTCGAGACCAGCCTGGTCTACAAGAGCTAGTTCCAGGACAGGCTCCAAAACCACAGAGAAACCCTGTCTCAAAAAACCAAAAAAAAAAAAAAAAAATCTACAAAAGTTACAAAAGTGCCAAAACAAGAACTAATGAAGACTTATATACAAACGTATAGTTACCTATGTATCCTAGGGATTATGTTTTATTTTTGTTATAATCACAAGTTAGTAAAATATAATTTAACTTATTTATAATTTAAAACACAACAGATATTTTGCTTCATAATTAAGCAGGCAAATTAACCAGTTAGCATGCTAACATATACATATATGTGTATGGATGTACTAAGTGGTTAATATAGTGTGTGTGTGTGCGTGCGCGTGCGCACGCATACGTGCATGTGTAGTATGCATGAGTCTGTGTTTGGTGAGTACATTTAAATATTCTCTCAGTACTACTTATCAGAGGTACTATGCAGATAAGTAGTCTAAATAGATATTTGCTGCCTTGGCCAAATTTCCTGTTCCTTTGTTTGATAGCCTCCATCATTTGCATTCTCTTCTGAGTTATAGATTCTTTTCATAGAAGGAAGATAATGAAGATTTAATTTGTAATATTGCATTATATATGTCCATGTGCCTGTATATACACATGAATTGAAGAATTCAAGGACTAAAGAACATGGTATTAGATCCCCTTGACCCAAAATTCCAGTCAGCTGTGAGCTTCAAGACCTTGGTACGAAGAAACAAATCCATGTCCTTTTCTGATGTACTAATTTAAAAGGTGTCAGAGTATTAGTTCACAAGTGCAATTTTTAGATCATGTATTAAGGAACTCAAAAATGATGGCTAGTATCAGACATGTCAGTGCTTGCATGTAATTCTAGTACTTGGGGCTAGTCATTAAGGTCATAGGAATGAAGACAGTTTGGACTGCAAAACAATTCCTCTCAAGTTAAAATAATATAAACAGGAAGAAAAGAACAAAACAATGACATCTTTAGCAAAAGGATCACAGCTGTGTTTACTCTAATACCCCAAATTATACATTATTAAAAGCCTATAATAATTAACATGACATGATATTTGTATAAAAATGGACACATGAAGTTATAGGAAAGGTTAGAGGAGTAGATGTAAACCTTTGTAATCTTGTCTAATAGCTTTTGTAGAAAGTTCACAGAAGTACAATAGAAAAAAAACCATGAATATTTCAATAAAAATAAATGGGAGAACTACATATTATTGTGCAAAAGAGTTAAATTGGACACTTATATCATATATAAAATTAAATCAGATTTGATGAATAGGAGAGAACAGACTAAAATTGACTCAAGTCTTTAAATTCTCAAAACCCAACTACATATTATTGTGCCAAAGAGTTAAATTGAACACTTATACATAAAATTACATCAGAGTTAATGGATAGGAGAGAACAGACTAGAATTGACTCAAGTCTTTAAATTCTCAAAACCCAACCCTGGTGGCACACTTCCTCCAGAAAATCCACATCTCCCAAACCTCCAAATCAGCACCATCAATTGGGGGCAAGTATTCAAATTCAGATCCCTCTGAGGAAAATTATCACTCAAACCAACGTTGGACCCATCAGAACACTGAACACCGAGTTTGCAATACAGTTGTACAGTCAACAATCATTTATATCAATGCCATAGGTATACAAAAAAATCACCTTTTTAATAAACTGATTGATAAACTAAAGATCCATATGCACAAGAGATGAATCAGATCATTTTCTCAATTCATATATATATATATATATATATATATATATATATAAACTTACAGTGAATAAAAGACTTAAATTTAGTGCCTGAAAGCTATAAAATCATAATAAGAAAAAGAAAAGGGAACGTTTTGAACAAGGATCTTGGCAAAGACTTCTATGTATAATCCCAAAAGCAAAATGTAAAATCTTCCAGAGAATACCTGATGAAAAAATCCCAAAATGGAGCAAGGAAATACCAGTACATCTTTATCTGGGTGAACAAAATACAGCAAATGGACAGCAGTGAAGAAAGGCAAAGTGCTATGGGATAATACACTTGTACACTATTAGAATTGTCACTCTCATTAGTTTAAGAAAGTACTGATTGGCCAATAGCCAGGCAGGAAGTACAAGCGAGATGACCCGACTAAAAGAATTCTGGGAAGAGGAAAGGCAGAGAGGAAGTCACTAGCCAGACACAGCGGAAGCAAGATGAGAATCCCTTACTAAGAAAAGGTTGCAAGCCAAGTGACTAAACATAGACAAAAATTATGGGTTATTTTAAGTTGTAAGAGTTAGTTAATGATGAGACTGAGCTAATAGGGCAAACAGTTTATAGTTAATATAAACTTTCATGTGTTCTGTGGGACTGAATAGCTGCGGGACTGGGCAGGTCAGAAACTTCTGTCTACAGTAGTGTGGTGATAACAAAATGCTATGAGTACAAAATGTTATAAGCTCTTTGGAAGTTTGGCAGTTTCTATTGTAAGCATATCGATATATATGTATGTGGATATGAAGGCATATGTTTACCTTCAAAATAAACCTTCACAGAAAATTTTGAATAGCTACATAGTTGTTGTATTAGGAACTACCAAATATCAGAAACAATCAGGGCATTGTTGAGCAGTTATAGATAGTCAGTACTAGGTTAAAATATAGGATTAAGTGACATAAAACTTCAAGAATAGATGTAATAACAAAAATGATAGGGGTAGAAAAGTAAAGATGCTAAGACAAAGTCAGCCAGCTGCTGAATTTAACTATATAAAGAGTTTTGATAATTTTTTTGCAGCTTTAAAAAGAAAGGTGGCACAATTTCTTCTATTAGAACATGCTATTGTAACTTTAAGGTCACAATCTCTCTGTACCAAAATGCTTTGCATTTCTCTTAACCTTTAAATGGACATTTTAAAATAAGCCATTTGTTTGATGATAGGCATGCATTTCTTATAACTAGAAGATCCAAATATCATAAAATAAAAATCTAAAATAAAAGTAACAGTTGAGTATAAGAACCTTAAGTATCAGGTTTAAGCTAGCAGTTGGATAAATTATTTTAAGTCCAATTTGGATTAAAATAACACAAATCTAACTTACCAAGAATGTCCATCAGGAATTACAAGTGGTTCAAGCTTGTGGTCACTTCAAACTCTGACAGTCCTGCAAACTCGAGGTTTTCTTTGTCTTCTTCCTAGAATGATGGTTCTTGCCTGTCTTGTCTTTTTTTTTTTTTAAGTCTTTCCCTTCCTGCCTTTTCACTCACTCCCTTCCTCCCTTCCTCCTCTGTGTCTTCTTCCTAAAACCATCTTGAATATTTATTCAGCTCAAACTCTATTTTATAAACATTGATTTTCTTGGCCATCTTGTTTCTTTAATTGTACAAACTCAACTTAGCTTTACATCATTAAATCTAGAGACAGCATCAAGCGTTCTTGGAGTTCTTCTCTTTCTTTCTTTCTTCCTTCCTTCCTTCCTTCCTTCCTTCCTTCCTTCCTTCCTTCCTTTTTTCTTTTTTTCTTTTAAACAAAGTCCTTACTGAATACTGTTTCTTTTTGTTTGTTTCTCTATCTATGTTTTCTGGATGTTTATTTGTGTATTCTTGAATGTTTCTAGTGATTTTACTTTTAAAACTCCGTAGCTACAATTTTAGAATAGGTATCTTCCACGTTGTTCAATGAATCCTATGTATTTTTCTTAGTCCTTTTGTTTTTCTAACACTGGCTATATTTTCATTTCACATTGTGTTTTCTCTTCTCTAAAACTTATTTGATTAATTTACTGCACTCTTCTTCTATCTCATGGGCTCATGCTATGACTACTGAGGTTGGTTCACTGAATATACTTTGGAGTTCTACGTACAGTTTGAGTTCTCATCCAAGACCTACTTTCCCTTCTTCTCTTTCTTTGCCTTCTTTTCCTCCTTCTTTGAGTCAGGGGAATCACCTGCAGAGTCTTTCTTGTCTTTCTTCTTGTCTTTTTTGTCTTTCTTAGCATCCTCCTTTGAATCTCCTGCCTTCTTTTCCTTTTTATTTTCCTTCTTCTTGCTTTCTTTCTTGGCCTCTTTCTTTAAACCTCCCTTCTCAGTTTCAGAATCTACAGGCGTCTCTTTGATCTTTGAAGGCTTTTTAGTAAGTTTGTTTCCTTTCTTTTCACCAGGCTGGTCAGCTTCTGAATCAGCAGGTGTATCCTGGGAACCCTTTGGCTCCTTCTTTCCTTTTTTGGCTTCTTTCTTCCCACCAGGCTTTTCACTTTCAGATTCTGAGGCTGCTTTGTCTTTTTCCTTTGTCCCTTTTTTCTCTTTTTTGGCCTCTTTCTTCTCAGCAGCCTTTTCACCTTCGGATTCTGAGACTGACCCTTTATCCTTTGGTTCCTTCTTACCTTTCTTGGCTTCTTTCTTCTCGCCAGGTTTTTCACCTTCAGACTCTGAGAGTAACAGTTTATCCGTTGTCCCCTTTTTACCTTTTTTGGCCTCTTTCTTCTCACTCGCCTTTTCACCTTCCGATTCTGAGAGGGATCCTTTATCCTTTGGTTCCTTCTTACCTTTTTTGGCTTCTTTCTTTTTATCAGCCTTTACACTGTCAGATTCTGAGACTGACACCTTATCCTTCTGGGATTCCTTTGAACTTTTCTTAACAACTTGTTTGGCACTTTCTTCCTTGGTTTTCTTTGACACTGTCTTCTCTTTGGCTTCAGATTCACCGTTTTTCACTTTCTCTTCTTTCTTTGTTTTCTCTGAAGACGAAGTTTTGTGTGGGCTTGCTACTTTAGACTCCCCCTTGCCAGAACGAGATGGTTTCGGTGGAAGACCCTTCCTGGCAGCTAAATAAACGGATGGTCTCTCGGAAATTCTCATCAGAGAACGGTGCATCCATAATGGTGGTCTGTGAATTCCTAATTTTTCTTCATCAATTACCTCAATATTGGTAAGAATAATAAGGAAAAAAAGATGTTATATAGCCTTTAGCAGTAAAATACCACATACATATTTTAATTTCAAATGGAAATATTTTTGAATATTTTCAAAATCTGTTTTGAAAAACAGTGGATTAATAATGGATTTTAAAGTCTATTCCAAACTGAATTTCATTATAATTTAAAGTAATGAGCAATTATGTCCCTACTTGTGGTCTGCTTTCAATTTAGAGGAACCACAATTTTTCTTTAAGATTTAACATTAAAATTTGTTAGAGACCTCCAGGGATGCATGACACATCAGAACCTCTCTTCATTCTTAGGAGAGGCTATAATGACCCTATTGTGAGGGTTTATATCTGGGGAACATCCTTTAGCTATTCACACTAATTATGAATTAAAGTATCTTGACTTTTTTTTCTTACTCTGTAAACAAAATATTATAGGTGCGAGTACTGAATGAGCAGTTAGCATACAATAAGCTATGAACAATAATGAAAGAGGGGTGGCAATTATGTAAAATATATCCACCGTGAGAGGACTCATGTTAGCCCTCACCCACACAGAGCAGTTAGCAATGTATTTATGACTTTGCAAGATTATTGTTCCTAAGTAGTAGTTATTAATATATACATGATATTTCCATATACTCACAGGAGCTGTATTGTTTCGTAACTGGGAAGGTAGTGATCTCTGTTTCTTTCCTGGTCTTGGTGGTTTGGGAAAAGCCAGGGAAAAGTATTGCTGATTCCATGATTTTTTGCTTAACTCACTGACTAAAATAAGAAAGACAACATATGCTTTGCTATAAATAGAATCTTGTCTGAACTGAAGTGTCCCTGAGTGCATATATCATACAAATAAATAAATGATGCAAATTATAGCTTCATTTATTTGATAGTTTAAAGTTTTCAGTGATCAAAATGAGAAACTTTTATTTTCTACACAGAGAGATTTTAAAATAAATGAGTAATTTGATCAGTAACTATATAAAGTACCCATAATGAAATCAGTGTGGCCTATAACATAAAGGAAGAAAAAGAATACTACTGTTCTCATTTTAATATTGCTGTCTCTTCCAGTTTAGATTCTAGCCATATGTTCTTTTGATTTGAATATAATCTAGATCAGAAAGATAATGTGTAAATTCTTCTGTAGACACCAAAGAACTTAGCAGCTTATATGACTTTAAACTGAAGATAATAAACACACGTCTAAATTTAATCCGGCAAAGCTTGTAGGAATAATGAAGTAATATCTGAGTGGCCCAGTCTATGAGATAGAACCCATACCCGGCTTTGCTTGGTGACTAAGATCCAGAGACTAGATAGCCCAAAGAGCTAAGATGAAACCAAATACTATTAAAAGAAAAGGGAGAAAAAGTATTAAAAAAGAAGAAAGACAGGGTCTGGAGAGATGGCTCAGCGGTTAAGAGCATTGTGTGCTCTTCCAAAGGACCCGAGTTCGATTCCCAGCAACCACATGGTGGCTCATAACCATCTGTAATGAGGTCTAGTGTCCTCTTCTAGCAGGCATATATGCAAACAGAATATTGTATCCATAATAAATAAATAAATATTAAAAAAATAGCAACGCATATTAACCAAGCTTTAAAAAAAAAAGAAGAAAGACAGTGATAAAATGACTCTTAATGATATTCTGCTATACTCATAGATCAGTGCCTTGTTCAGCCATCATCAGAGAAGCTTCTTCCCACAGACGGAAACAAATACAAAGATGTACACACACACACACACACACACACACACACACACACACATACACACACACACACACACACACA
>NC_022031.1:45369865-45371453 GCF_000317375.1 Microtus ochrogaster | reverse complement strand
AGAGAGAGAGAGAGAGAGAGAGAGAGAGAGAGAGAGAGAGAGAGAGAGAGAGAGAGATAGTTCTAAATGGAATGTGTGTGTCAACTTCCTCTCCTCAAGACTCAGAAAACCTATGGAAAATGAAGTGGAAAAGTCAGAAGGGATGGAGGTCACCAAAATATCAAATCCATCTTCACAGAGGTCATATGAATGCATAGAGACTAAATCAGCAATCACAAGGCCTTCACAGGTCTGCACCAGGTCCTTGACTGTATACTACACTTGTAGTTTAGAGATTTTAATGGGACTCCTGACTGTGTGAATGAGCGGGTCTCTAACTCTTAGGCCTTATTTGGGGCTCTTTTGCTTTTGTTGATACACCTTATCCAACTTGGATGTGGTGGGTTTTGTCTTGTTACTCTATTTTATTTTGTTAAGTTTTATATTTTTCTCTTAGAAGCCTGTTTTTTTCTAGTGAGAGACAGAAAGGATCCTGATGAGGGGAAGTGGAGGGAAGGAACTAGGAACTAGGAGGTTTAGAAGGAAGGAAAACTGTAATCAGGAAAAGCGAAAATAATTTCTTCTCAATAGAAGGGAAAAATATTTAAAAATAAAATCTTTCATTCAAAAAATAAATATTGAACTTGCATCTTACCTGGAATATAATTATCATATGGTCCATATGTTACTTTTAGGCTATTAAAATAAAAGAGAAAATTAAAAATTTTTTAGACAAGTATCATATAGCAAATGATCATTATTGTATGTAAAAAATCACCACCTATTAGACAATTATTGGATTCTCCTTATTATGCAAGTTGATTTCATCTACAGGAGAGTAGGGATGAACAAATGACTCCAACCTTAACAAAACTAAGTTAGGATGAGAAGAATATGTAGGTGTGAGAGAAAGGTACACATATACTTACCTACCTTCTTGTCACACCCGAATTTTAGAGTCTTTTTAAATTAATTTCTAAAACACTGGTCAAGTTATTTTTCTAAGTCATAGCCCAAATCCTCTTGGAATTGACATTTAGCTAAGATATCACTTTATAACCCATGTTTAACTAGATCAAATAGTATCTTCTCATAATTTAGCAAAATCTAGGTCATTAAATAATATATGTATGTGGGCATGTGTATGTGTCAGGATTGTGTACTCTAAGTATTGACGAAGAATTACATTGTGTACATAATCTAGAAAAATAAAACAAATTAATAAGGTATTTTGTAAACAGATTTCCATCAATAACTTTTAACTTACCTGATTTAATCATAGAGAAATATTGGTTAGAAGGAAAGAATATTTTATTGACTTCTTTTATTTGTTTAAACAAAGACCAATGGTAATATGCATTAGTATGATTGTCCTATAATGTTCTACTATGGAACGAAAGGATATCTTTTGTTGATCTGAATGAATCTGAGTATTAATTATATACTTATGTAAACCTAGTATCTCAGTTTTCAATTTATTAGTTGGATATGTATGTGTATGTTGTATGCATATGTATGCATGTCTGTATTATGTGCAGGTAAAAGTGCATGTTGATGCATGTGCATATATATATATATGTATATATATATATATATATATATATATATA
>NC_022031.1:45368175-45369765 GCF_000317375.1 Microtus ochrogaster | reverse complement strand
ATATATATCTCAGAAAGTCAAACTCAATGATTCTCTTCAATATGTATTGAAGCATGTTATCTCACTTGATCCCAGAGCTCACTGATTCAGTGAATCAAACTAGCTTTTCTCTAGCAACTCTGTCTTTGCCTTCCATGCTCTGCGATTATAACCAAGCATTCACGCACTAATGACAGCTACGTGTATTCTGGTTAGACTCCTGTCCTTATGCTCAGACAACAACCACTTCATACAATAAACTGCCTCTTTATTGCCTATATTTTACATATATATATATATGTATACTTTATATATATATATATATATGTATAACTTTATATGTATAAAGTTAGAATTAGTGTTAACACTTTGTCCCAATGAAAGAGCAATTTTCTGGTAGACGAATATACAGAACCGAGAATTTTAATTGTCCTGATTTAATGTTAATGAAGACTTTTTTTTTAAAAAGTTAAGAGTTAAATGCAAAATAATGTTTCAAACTAATAGGAAATTAAAATAGTTTGCAAAACAGAACCTACAGATTTAATATCTCATTATGCAAATCAATTGTTTAAAATCACTGAATTTTTGCATAAAATTAGTTAAACAGAATAAAGCAACCAGGAGGGGAGAAAAGAGTTTGAATCTTTCTTTGGACCAATATTAACATACCCCAAGCTTCCAAGATTATTATTAAAATTAGTATTACAAAAAAACACAATCAAATCCATAATACTTTAAATTTAAGCATATTCTACTAAAAAATAAAATGATGGGCCAAATAATATTATGACTGAGGTTTGTACTCAACAATATAATTTAGTTAAAAATAAGATCAACTGGCACATTCATCCTAAATGAAAATAATAAATAAGCATAATGCGATCAATTCAGTATATGTTGAACCAATTATGAAAACAATAGTATGCAATTATATTTCATTCATTTATTGGAAAAAAATGGACCTAGAAAATATCTTCCAAATTTCAATAAAGTTAGTCTAGAAACTATGTGCTGTTAACATTAAAATCAGTAAATTAAGATGAACTTTCTCCTATAATCTGAAAGCAAAATACTCACTCCCATGAGCACTGCAGCTAGTATCCATCTCATGCCCAAAGGCAATAGAAGCAAGGAGACTATAAAGAACAGTCAATATATCTCTATTCATAGTGGAGCTGAGTGGGTAAATAAAATAGTTAATAGAATCCATAAAAACCATGCATTTTAAATGAGTATACTAAGGTTCTAGATTTTAATTGTTTGTGTGATGGTAAGCTTTAATTGTTGGTTACAGTATAGGATCACTGGAGGGAAAGAATGCTTACGAGGGACTGTCTTACAATGATTGATGTGGGAAGACCCACCCACTGTGGGCAGAACTCTTTTATTTATCAGGTCTCTCAATTTCTGGTTAGTTTTATTTGATTTATTGATCATACAAAACAAATTTCCTTGTGCTATTTTCACACATACTTAGATTTAGTTGATACTGTCCCTCAGAAATCCCTCTCTCCCTGCCTTTCTCACTTTGTTTCTTACACACAGACACACACACACACACACAGAGACACACACAGACACACACACACAGACACACACACAGACACA
>NC_022031.1:45357426-45368075 GCF_000317375.1 Microtus ochrogaster | reverse complement strand
AGACACACACACAGACACACACACACAGACACACACACACAGAGACACACACACAGACACACACACACAGACACACACAGACACACACACAGACACACACACAGACACACACACAGACACACACACAGACACACTCAGACAGACACACACATACATATACACACCAGGTTACTTCATTTACTAAAACAATTTTCAGTTTCATCTATTTCCCTACAAACTTTTAGTGTCATTTCTCCACCATTGAATAAAATTCCACTCTCTATACCTTAATTTCACAATCTATTTATCTTTGGATGGATACCTAGGCTGAGTCTATTTCCTTGCCTTTATTAACAGATGAGTAAATATCTTTGTGTTGAATAGTCAGTATATTAATAAAGAAATAGGGAATAAAAATTTAAATTTATTTAAACAAATAAGTATGAAAATGCAATATACCCCCCAAAAGTTCCACCAATAGGGTTGTTCATAAAATTTAAATGCCACATCAAATATTTGGAAGTATTTTCAACAAATACATTATACTGTACTTTAAAGAGATGTGAAAACAAGAAAGAGAATCCAAACATATTGCACTTGGAAACTAAGGTAGCATAGAAAGTCAGGGAAGAGAAAATCTCAGAGATAAAAGATAGAATGGCTAATATCAGAGAAGTAGGTGTAGAATGGTGGTGATTAATACTATAGAGCTTGTCTTAATGCTTTTCCTATTGATGTGATACAATACCCAGACAAGGGAGGTAGAGGTAGGAGCTGTCTAACTTTGATGCTAGTCTGGTCTACAGAATAAGTTCCAGGATAGCATGCTATTTTCCAGAAGAGTGCTTAGTTTTATATATCCAGATCTATCGAAATTTAGACATATTTATGACAAATGCATGGAAAGCATTTTCAGACTCTTCTTTAAGTAACAATATTTTCCAAAGAAGTAGTCATTGGGGCCCACGGGGAAGTTTCTTTGATATTCACATTTATACAGAATAGATCATCTGCAATTTACAGGAATTGTTAAATCTTTAAAAGGCCTGTCTTCCCTTTATACTTTATATTCCAGAATTCCATTCTTTCATCTCACCTTCAGGTTTTCTTCACCAATTTTAAATAATTTAAAGGTACTGGATCTAAATCTATCTATCTATCTATCTATCTATCTATCTATCTATCTATCTATCTATCTATCTTTCTATCTATCTAGTTTTTTTTTTCCTAACTTATTTGGACAGAAATTTGTAAGTGGCTCAGAGAGAGATGATAAGCCCCTAGTTAACAATAATTCATTATGTCATTTGATAATCTCCAAATAATTTGTGACATTAAATTAAGACTTCTAGAAAAAAGAAACAAAATTCCAAGTCTCTACATTTTACTGAGGTAGAACAAAAATATCTTACATTGGAGTAGCTAACACTATTGCACATGACTGAGGGCCTTATTAAAACCTTCACCCATGTTTATGATTGGCTGAGTAACAACATGATAAGCATCACTTTAGAGAAAAGACAATATAATATAAAGACTTACAATCTTGGTATAGACATTTCTCCCACTTGTGACTTGCCAGGGCCTAAGTTTGGTAATGTGGAAAGGTGATGTCATAAAGAGAACTAGAACCCTGTGATTTAAGGACAAGGGCGAGAGTTCCTTCTGCTTGGGTTTTCTGACATCTAAAATTCTAAGATTAAAGTTTCCTGTCACTTATCTTTACTGAGTAAGCTTACAAATCACAGTCACATTCTAATATATACTTAAGTTTTAATACTTCTACTTTATTAACGTGTTTGGGCTTTGGTTTGGTGGTTTGAGTCAAAATCTCTCAATGTAGTCCTGGCTGTTCTGGAACTCACAATGTAGACCAGGTTGGCCTCAAACTCCTCCATCCTTACAAGTGCTGAAAAAGGCATGTGCCACCATGCTGGACCTTATTAACACATTGAATAAAAATATAAACTTCAGTATTTAGCTCTGACAATTTATAATAATCCCAACTCATTTACATTCATTTACCTTGTGTTAAATCTTTGCCTAACTTTCCATTTCGTTTTGCCTTCTTAATCTGGATATAGACTCAATTTGTAAAACATGTCTGAAGCTTCAGACAGCCTGGAATTGAAGATATGACTCAGAATTTATAAGTATTTGCTGCTCTTGCAGAGGAATTTGTTCAGTTCCTAGCACCCATGTTGGATTTGTCACAAATTCTTATATTTCCAGCTCCAAGAAATATGACATCCTCTCTTGGCTTCTGAGTGCACATACTCACATCCATCTATATAACTAAAAGCAAATCTTAGGAAAAGCATGATACTTAAAAACTGCAAACATAATGAAACAACTACAGACATTTGAAATTATTGAAATCATGAGATGTTTGAATTTCTGAATCTGGCTTGTTGCTCCTGTTTTCAATTCTTTTCATTTTTTTCTTAACCTTACAGTTTTTCTTTCACTTTATGAGTAAATAACTATTCATTTTATATAGTCTCCTTTTACTTGATACTGGATTTAGGTTGAATCTATTCTAAGAACCAGTAGACATGTATGTAGAAGAACTTATAGTCCTTTGGAAATGTTTTGTGCAATCATTGTTTTGGGCCTTATCATCACTTACCATCATGCTGAGCAGGAAATGTCACAGCAGTTTGAGGTGTGTAAGATGGGGCAAATTGCTCTCATCATTTCCAGGAAGCAGAGGGAGAGAGAGAAGAGAAAGAGAGAGAGAGAGAGAGAGAGAGAGAGAGAGAGAGAGAGAGAGAGAGAGAGGAGTGCAGAGGAGAAGATGAGATGAAGGAAGTGAAGGGAGAAGGGAGAGAGAAGCAAGAAACTGGGATCCCAAGGCTTCTTCAGAAACATTTAATTGCATAACAGCCTCTTACTATGCACTACATACTGATAACACCACCCTGTAGATTATTAAATCAACACCTAAACATTCAAGGACCATTTATACAAAGCATGACAGGAAAAATATACCATGGTTAGACTTTATTTTAGGAAACCATTAAGAAATCTTTTTGATTCTGCACAACAATAAAAGTTCACATATGCTAAAGCACAAGCCTGGAAAATAAAACATAGATGTAAATTTTTATATTTTCCTTAATTCTCTTAATCATTTATATTGCACTTCTATTATGGCCTACAAGTTGTATATGCTATTAAGTCGATGATTTATTACTGATGATATGTGTTTATATATTATATGATTTATCACGTGATTTAGTTAATCATCTCAATCATATACCTAGAAGCTTGCTTGCCTTCCATTTTACTTAGCTGCAAATTTAATTTATTCCAATATTTCCTTCCTCTTACAAAGATATTTTTGCTTAAAAAACATAAATTATGTCAATGAAATAACTTCAGTGGTGCATACAAGAATATGACACATCTACAATTTCTTGTGTCATGTAGAAGAAAGCTGTGTTGTAAATGGCAATGTGAAAATAGAATATTTTGCCTTTGGGAGAATTGATTTAACAAGTACCCGAGAATATTTTCCAACTGCGCCTTTCCAATCTGATATTAATATACATCTGTTTCATTTGTTTGAAGATTATTCTCTGAGTGCAAATATGTGTCAAATTAAAAAAATGTGTTGCAGTGTAAATGTCAAAATATTTTATTTCTGAGTCTAAGAATCTGCAGTAGTCACTTTAACCTGGATCATTTGTTTTTAGATTACAGATGTTCAGTTCATATTTTCACCCTTACAAGAAAATTTATTTTTAATTTTATTGTATTATCCATGAAATGCAAACACTATAACTGTTATAATTTTCATTGAACCTATTAAGTTACAGAAACCTAGAGATAGTGTCTAGCAATTTCTGTAAAATGATAAAAAACTGAAAACAATTGATTTATTTAACAGGTTATATAATTCAGAACATGATATAGTTCCTCATATTATCTCCATTACTAACCTGAATCACGAAGGAAGATTTTTGGCTGAATTTCAGATCAAGTAGTTTTACCTAGGCATTTTGAAAACAAAATTGGTCATCTTCACCACTGTGAAAGCAGTTCGTAATTTTTCTATCTGCAAAAGTGTATTGACAGAGATTTGTAATTTTATGTAACTACCCAAGAAAGAAAAAGGGCCTCGAGAGTATGAAGAATGGACAGAAGGGACTTTTTTAAAATTGATTTTTATTGAGCTCTACATTTTTCTCTGCTCTCCTCTCTGTCTCTTCTCTCCCCTTCAACCCTCTCCCAATTTACTCAGGAGATCTTGTCTTTTTCTACTTCCCATGTAGATTAAATCTATGTGTGTCTCTCGTAGAGTCCTCATTGTTTTCTAGGTTCTCTGGGGTTGTGATTTGTGAGCTGGTTTTTCTTTGTTTTCTGTTTAAAAACTACTTATTAGTGAGTGCATGTGATACTGTCTTTCTGGGTCTGGGTTACTTCACTCAAAATGGCGTTTTCTAGCTCCATCCATTTTCCTGCAAAATTCAAGATGTTGTTATTTTTTTCTGCTGTGTAGTACTCCATTGTGTAAATGTATCACATTTTCCTTATCATTCTTCAGTCTAGGGACATTTAGGTTGTTTCCAGGTTCTGCTATGACAAGCAATGCTGCTATGAACATAGCTGCGCACATGTCCTTGTGGCACAATTGAGCGTCCTTTGGATATATACCCAAAAGTGGTATTACTGGGTCCGAGAAATCGTCACACTGACACCCAAAGGGGTTGTACCAGCTTGCATTTCCACCAGCAATACAGAGCAGACTTTTGTATGTTTTGTGGTTTAGATGTAGTTTATCTCTGAATGTTCACTGCATACAAGTTGATCCCAGTGGGTTTGTGTTGATGGAGCATTAAAGAGATACGACTTTTGGAAAGTAATTGAGACTTTACTCCATTACTGTAATAAATTAAAGCTTTAATGATAGTGTGTGCTGGGTTGTAGGTCAACAAATTAGTATGACTTAAAAATTGAGGATGGCTGTTATAAAGTAAGTTTATACAACAGCATATTTGGTTCTTTGTGTAGGTGGCTGTTTTGATTTATGTTTCTTAGTCATGTTGTATCCCAGCCATGATTTCCTTCTACAGGACATTGATGACATACTTCTTGGACCTTGCAACTAGTAAAACTATATGTCAAATGAACTTCATCTTAACACAAAACGTGATTAACAAAGTTCAGAAGGTTTCTGAATGACAGAAATAAGGCATTCAAATTTTGTAAATTATGTAAGAATCATCCTTCGCCTTGATTGAATTATTTCTTCCAAGTCAACCTAGTGGTTTTCATTAATTACCTGACACTTGCCTAGTAAAAGAATTTTTTTATTTTTATTATAAAATTTTGTAAATATCAAATATGTAAACTCATTTATAAATTCAATGCAGATTTGTGGTAGTATATACATAAAAGCCCTGTATTTGTTATTTTGAGTAGTAGTTAATTCTTGGGGGAATAAAATTCATTCTTAGAGCCTAAATGCTGATGCTTTCAGTAGAATTTGCAGCTAGGCTTTTGTATGTGGAAAGAGGTGTGAAGCAAGGGTATGATTGAAACTGTCTGTAACTGAGAATCTATTTGTATGTTATTTATGGCAATTAACATAATTTAAAACTTTCTTACACAAATGATTATAAATGGAACAACTGTTGAAGAAGTATAATTATCTCCACTATATACAGATGTTGTGAATGAATACAAGTTTATATATGAAGATACCTAGTTGGTAATATTTGGTATACAACAAATGATCCAGAATTATTTATTTATTTCACCATTTTTATAGCAGTTTAAAAAATATTATACTTTGTGAAGGTAAAATTGTTGTTGGGACCATTTGGAGTCCTGGCCTTCAGGATGCTCGTCCCTGCTCGAGCCTTCTGATTAGAGTTACTAAAAGCTGTGCTTTGCTTTGAGGATCAGAGGTTAAGGTTTTCACCTGTTGGCCCACTTGACTGTTGGGTATATAAGCCTCCATGGTGCTATTGAATAAAGGGCTTCTTATCAGGGATTAGACGTCCGTGTGTCTCTCTATCTCTGTGTGTGTTTGTGTATTTCAACCTCTAGCCCCTTGCCTGAAGCTCACAAACTGTATTGTAGTGCATAGATGGGGGTGCAGTGCGCCACAAATTATATATATATACACATATATGTGTATATATATATGTATATATATGACTTAAAAATAGGACAAAGTTAGAGAAAAGATGAAAAATGCTAGCACTTATCTTTTAGCTTCTAAGTTTAAGAGAAAGAAAGAAAAGCCTGGAAATCAAAGTTAAAAATAGTATAAAATGCTAAAAATTACCAAAGAAATGAAATAGCTTGCTTCTTATAACACTTTGGAGCAACATGTGAAAGAAGAAATTATAGCAATTTTGAACTTAGATAGATGTGGCCAGTCGATATGTGAAAATTCAGGAGGGAGCATGGCATTGCCCCTGCAATTTGCAGCCTAACACCCAGTGGTGGTGTTGTTAATACAAAAGAGCGTAGAAAAGGAATAGAGATATACTAATCTAGCTAGATTGCTTAAGGGATGTTTTGAGCATGAAAAATAGATTTTTAATTAATTATTTATTTATTTAGTTAGTTAGTTTTACCATTTAGTGTGGCCTTAGAGAAAAATCTGTTACAAATGTCCTTTTCCAAGCTTTGGGATATCTTGGGTTTATCTAATAATCTAGCATTATCAGAATGAGAAGATTACTTCATTTCCTATCGACAATTTTTTTTATTTTTCCATTTAAAAATTTACACTTCCTACCCTTCTCCCATTCCCCTCCCTCTCCCCCATTCCCTCTCCTCCCTCCCCTCCCTATTTGAGAGACTGCAGGGAACCCTGCCCTGTGGGAAGTCCAAGGCCCTCCCCCCTACATCCAGGCATAGGAAGCTGTGCATTCAAATAGAGCAGGGTCCCAAAAAGCCAATACATGCAGTAAAAACAAGTCCCAGTGCCTTTATCAATGGCTTCTCAGTAAGCTCTTATTGTCAGCCACAATCAGAGAGTCCGGTTTGATGATATGCTCCTTCAGTCCCTGTCCATCTGTATTTGGTAAGCTCCCATTAGAACAGGCAAACTGACTCAGTAGGTGGACCAACCCCTCGCGGTGCTGACTTCCTTGTTCATCTTCTCCTTTCTTCTGCCCTTCAACTGGACCTTGGGAACTTAGTCCTTGCTCTGATGAGGGTCTCGGTCTCTATCTCCATCTGTCCCCGGAGAAAGATTCTATGGTGATATTCTAAATAATCATCAGTGTGATAGTGAGGCAAGGCCAGTTCAGGCACCCTCTCCTCTGCTTCCCATAGACTTAGCTGGGGATAACCCCGTGGACACCTGGGATCCCCTCTAGCACCAAGTCTCTTGCCAACCCTAAAATGGCTCCCTTAATGTAGATTTCTTCTTCCCTGCTCCTTTATCCACCCTTCTTCCATCTCCACCCTCCCAGTCCCCCAAGCTCTCCCCAGTCTTTCCTTTCTCCCTTCCTTATCCCCTCTGCCCTTCCCCCCAGTCCCCACCACCCCCATGCTCCCAACTTTCTGACATTCCACATTGTAATATCTGCAAACAGCAAAAATATAAAATGAGTGCTGAATATAAAGAAAAAAGTATACATAGGCAGTTTTCTGCTTTAAATGTATGTGGTTGGTAGGGTAGCATTGGGAAAAAATGACTAAGACTCCATACCGATTGTATAGGAAAAAAATGACATCATAGTGCTCTGACTATAAGTTGCTTAATAGATCTAGGGAAATGAACGGTGACACCAAGTGGCCAAGCTACTCCCCATTGCCCCAAGATCAAACTTTCCATTAAGGACCTGGGTTTCACAAGAGTTGTTCTAACGTTATGTGCTCATTAGCTGACCCGGTTTCACACCTCCTTTTCTCACATCAAGACACAGAGTATATCTCTTTGCAATTAGGGAGGACCAAAGCGAATTCGTGTGGACTGCATTGACACAACAGCCTGCAGCTCACACCAAAGAGGCTCACACCAATGAGGCTCACACCAATTTGGTACACAAGGTCTTCCTGAATATGTTTTACAGCAACAAGGAAGATACAAAAGCTCACACTCACCTTGACTGACGCATTCCAGAGAAAGAGGACCGTAGTATTATTTCCAATTCAGAACAGGTACCAACCTGTTTATCCATCATAAGTTTTAAAATATGCAGTTGCCATTTATCAACCATATTTAAAGGTTGCTCTGCTAAATATTAATGCCAATAATTTCAACTTTGCATACTGATTTAATTTTTAGCAGACTACAGCATAAAGATGGACAAATAATTCTTTCTGATACCAGAGTTTTCAATTTGTTCTGTTTGCCACTCTGAGGAAATATAAGACTAATCTTTGAAAGTAAAATGTGATCTGTGTTTTCCAATGAGGTCAGATATAAAATATATAGCTTTAAGAAAAAGGTGTTGAAAACAATGTGTGCAGTTGGTGATTTCAACACTGAAAAGACAACGACCATAAAAATTTTCTTGTTTTTAAGAGTAAGGATCATATGCCTCTTTCATGGGGTAAATATAATATTCAAATAAATTTTAAATTAAAATTATTTTTATAATATCCAATTTATATATGCTAGTAATTATTGCATGAATTTTTATATACATCTGAAATAAAAGTATTAAAGTACACATATTTTTAAAGGATGATTATGACATCTATGGAAGATAGTAAAAGTTTGATTTTCAAGGCAAGAATTTTTGTCTAAATTTTGCTTTATTTAGTCACTAAAATCTTAAGCAGTAATGCCCCACAAAACAAATTGGTTAAATATAAGCATAAAACATGTTGTGTTTATTTCTGCTTCTTTTCATATACTTGTAATATTTTAATAACTGTATCCCCCAAAACAAAACAAAGCAACGATAACAACAACATGGTCCATATTTTCTTAGAGATGTAATTGATTTATATCAAAAGAAGGTCAAAGCTGGGGGGGGCAGTTTTGATTTAAGAGTATTAATAAGGGGAGCCAATACTCGGACAACATTTTTACTATTACAGTATATTTGAAAGAGATTTAAAAAATGCCTTTTGAAGTGCAGGAGGTAGCCGGAATTATGAGTGCTAAATTTTATGATTCAAATGGCTTTTTCTATGAAATAAACAAAATTAATAAACAAAACCCTAATTAGAATCATTAGTGAAACTGACCACAGGTCGGTAGCATTGCCCCTTTAAATTTTAGTTGGGGTTTTAAGATGAACTCTCTAGCCTAGACTGGATATAAACTCTGTACAGAAGAGATTGACCTAGCTCGTGTCAAACAGGCACTCTACCAATAGAATTCCTACTCTAATCTCTGTATTGTAGGTTTGGAGCAGATTTGATTTCATTATGTTAGCACCCACAGTGCTCTGATATAACAAGAGTTTTGTCATTTTGCACTAACAACTGTAATGTACACGTAAATTGAATAAATTAAAGTGTGCACTTCTCAAATGCGCATGAAAACAGTTAATTCCCTTAATTATCTAACTGTAAAATAATCCAAACTTCTATTTCTTCCAAATAAAAATAGCCATTTCCTGTTCTTCCACTCATATTAACTAAACAGTTTCATGTCACAGGGCCAACTCATGGCAAGGTAGACTAATTCAAGTGTTCAAGGAGTACTGGGTAATATTGAAGGAGGTGGAAAATCAGCCTCTAGTGTGGACAGCTCATAGTAGCGACTCATATGTCTCCTCTGTTTAAAACTAATATGAGAATTGCAGTAATAAATCAAAATAAATTTTTTTTAATAATTCACTGCTATGAGATTTCCACATAAAATTAATTTATATTAATTTTCAAGTAAACAGAGAAAAATTTGAATTCAACAAATGTCTACTAAACTGGTTTTCTTCAAAATATGAACTATGATACAAAGTACAGGTAAATAACTTTATAAAACACAGATCTAATTTAAATATGCTTTGTGAAAATAACTGATATCAGTCCATCTATTTATTGATTTGGGATTACAAAAAACAGATATTGGATAAACAGTAGGAGGCAAAATTGGGACAAAAGGAATGACATTACCCATAACAATATGACAAAATATTGCATAGTTATTTTGCCAGGTAATTTTATATGTTGAATGAAAAAATAACATCTGATGAAGATAAAGGATTTTCCTCTGACTTTCACATGGCTGGCACTCTGAATAAAAAAAAATGAATAAGTGAATGAATGAAGAAATAAATAAGTAAATAAATAAAGCAGCAAACTATTTTTAAATTAGTACTATTTTGAACATTATATTAGAAATCTGTGACCTTATTAGTTTAAATCCTTATTACAATATATACATCATTGCACATCTCTAATGGACTTGTTAAAAGTATTATGAGTCAAGATAGTTACAGGATACTGAAGTTCAAATGCATTTGAGAAGATTGATTTGTTTTTACAAGATTCGTGTTAGAATCTCAGAAATTACTTCAATTCATAGGATACTGTGTGGTCATTTACTTCAAGAACCAGCATGAAAAATATGTAAGTTGAGTAAAACAGAGCACCTCGATTTATTAGTCATCCTATGCAGCTGAGTATTTCAAGGTTGTATTTGAGTTCTCTATAGCCAGATGTGCTAAACTTTCAATCATTCAAATTTTAACTAAGGAATATATATATATATATATATATATATATATATATATATTCAGTGT
>NC_022031.1:45353448-45357326 GCF_000317375.1 Microtus ochrogaster | reverse complement strand
ATATATTCAGTGTACATTTGGTCATTTAATAAATATATTTTGAGCTAAAGTATACACTGGATGTAGCTATTATAAGATTACCTTTACAGAGCTACTGGGTTATATGTGAGGAGAACTTCCTATTTTATGAAATAGTCATGTGTTCTCTATAAGCAACACCGGTTACTGTTTAATGACTAATGTAGAGTGTACCTTAAAATATTTAATGTTAAAATCGTGGAGAATGTCAAGCACAGTAATTAAATTATCTCAAACCTTTTCAATAGGTATTAACTGTCAACAGTTGAAGCCAGCATTTTAATTATTTTTCCATAGATTTTCAGACCACAAATACCTCAAATTAAATTGAAGGAGGAAAATTTTGTGTCTATGTCATTTATTCTTTTGTGGCTTTTAAGTAAACATCTACAACTTCTTATATATGCTGGATAATTGTTCATTGAATTTATTAATTTTTAAAGTCCTGGTATTATCAATGTGTTCATATGTATACAGTGTTTATGGTTGGGGTTTGGGGAGAGCATTGCCAAGTTCCTGGGTAGATCAGAAGACAACATTGTGGAGTAGATCCTCTCTTTCCATTTGGGCTCAGGGCACTGAACTCCAGGTAGACAAGCTTGCATGATACTTTCACCACCAGAGATATCTCACTTGCCCTTGCAATTTTGTACACAAACTCTTTAGTTTTTTTTTTTCTTAATCTGTGTTCCAGTTTTCTATTACTTGCTTATAGTAAGTTATAATCTTCACATATGCAATGCTTATCCATCTGTGTTATTCATGATGTGATACTTTTCATATAATAGAGAGTTTGGAGTATATGGGAAAATATTCAGAAAAAATATACCTTACCGGATATTATATTTTCTTCAGCAAACCATAAAACTACCTGCTAAAATTTCTATTTAACATCATGTTGTCTTAGATCAGGTCATTCCTTTTGTCCAAATTTTTACGTCTGTGGTAGACAATTCATTCTCTTTCCCCACTTGTTCTTTCTTTTCTCAATATCAGAGCTAAAGATAGGTAGAAAGGTATCATTTATTTTTAAAAGGAGTGTTTTAATATTAGGGATGGTGTTTTATAAAATCATTCAACTTCAGTTTGTATCACAGTGACAAGTTGAAAATGTAATGAGACTTGAAAATATGCAAAACTGAAAAAAAAATACATCACAAAAACATATGACTCTAAGCACAGGGAATGCACAGAACAGACAAAACTGCCGAGCTAGAATTCAGCAATTTGGAGAAAAGTGGGTAAAAGGATAAATAATAATGAACATGGTGAATTCTTTTTGAGGCTCATTTTTTTTTAAAAAATAATTCTTTCACAGGCATTGAATTTGCATCATTTCCCTGCTCCTCTACCATCCTTATCCTCCCACTATCTCCCACAGCTAACTAGTGGCTAGCTCCACTCTCTGATCTTCAGGTAAGCTTTATTTGTTAGATCACAAACAAAATATCACCACATGTTGTTCTTTTTCTCTCTCTCTCTACCTCTCCCTTCCCTCCTTCTCTCCCTCCCCCCCCCTCTCTCTCTCTCTCTCTCTGTGTGTGTGTGTGTGTGTGTGTGTGTGTGTGTGTGTGTGTTTCACTTTATATCCTAGGATGGCCTCAAACAGTCTTAGGTTCCTCCAGCCTTGTGTGTGTGTCCTTGGAATCTAGATCTGAAGCAATATCTAATATGCCTATATAACTAGAAGCTGTTTTTAATTTAAAATATTTTATTTTTTCTTATGCAACAGTTCTTCTTAGTATATGTAGCTCTGGGACCACAAAGACCAATAAATCTCTATCCAGGATTCATCACAGGGAAAAGAAAACATCCGACTGCCCCATTGCATGCTAAAAACAATCAACAGCAACACTGCAAAGATAGGAGTTTGGGTGGCCACTCATAATGCAACCTTTCGTAAATATGAGTTACTGCTCAGTGTCTATCAACTCTTAGGTCACACCTTCTTTGTGACTCCAAGTGTTTCCCCCTTCATGACTTGTAACATGACCTATATCATAGACATCAGTTGATAGACCCAGTGCCCCTGCTAAGAATCACATGACAAAGAAGTTCTGTAACTCTCCTAGTACTCACAGCTTCTTACATCAAAGAGAAAGCAATTAATTTACTATGGGAATGTTTACATAAATTATCTCTGTAGAGAAATAGAGAGGACAGCAGCCTTAGGTTCTTACTGTCTGTGAGAAATTCTGGAGTGAAAAGTGTGGCTATGGAATATGTGGATACCCATCACCCAAGACAACAATAGGGCAGGTGTTTCAAAGCCTAGATCATTTCTTCACTGTCTCTTTTTCTTGTCATCACTGTGATCAAATTCCTCAAAAGAGAAGCCATAAAGAGGGAAGACTTATTATTGACTCATAGTGTCAGATGGCTAAGTAAATTGTGGCAGAGACGGAGTGAGTCAGGAGGCAGAACAATTCACATCACAGTGGGCTAGGAAACAGAAAATGGCTTCCGGTGCTCAGCTGCCTTTCTTTTCTCCTTTCTGCTTTTGTTCTCCTTGAATTCCCAGCACATAAAACCATGCTGCTTGCATTCTGTGTGGCTATTTTCCCAACAGTGGATCCTACTGGGAACGTCTTCTCTCTGTACACAGACATATGCCTCACTGTCTTCTGCAATTCCAAATCTGGTCAATTAAATAATGCACGTGAAACATCACAACTTTGAGCTATCAGAGTCAGTCTTCTCCTTGTTGACCCTACTCTTTTCCATTTATCAGGCAAATAATAGATTTACTGTCCTTTTTATAGTTTTGTCAGTAATATTTTAATGAAGCAACAAGAAAGAAAAAAAAATGGGCCATCACTGGACTCCAGCCTTTCCTTAAAGTTACATACTCAGTGAAATTTGAGAGTGCAGAATAGGGTGGAGTCCAGGGTAAGTGGAAAAAGCCAGGCTTCTCCACTCTCAGCATAGAATAAAAGAACACAGCAAATGTATGTAGTGATATTGTGTTTGTGATCTAACAAATAAAGCTTGCCTGAAGATTAGAGTGTGGAGCCAAGCACTAGTTAGTCATAGAGGGCAAGCAGTGGTGATGACAGACACCTTTAATCCCAGCACTTGGGAGACAACAGCAGAGGAATATCGGTGAGTTCAAGGCCAGCCTGGGCTACACAAGATTAATTAAATCACAAAGAGAAACAGAGTTAGGCAGTGGTGGCTCACCTACTTAATCCAAGCACTTGGGAGTCACATGTCTTTAATACTAGCACTAGGGAGGTGGAGACAGGAAGGGATATGCCTGGGCAGAGAGAAGATATGTGCTCAGAGCATTAAGTCTGAGGATTTTTAGAGACAGAATCTTGCCCCCTTGGTTCTGAGGATTTTATAAGGGTTAGACCTAGTGGCTGACTACTCTGCTTCTTTGACCTAAGACCTAGTGGCTGACTACTCTGTTTCTTTGACCTTGCAGCTTTCATTCCCTAGTATCTGACTCTGGATTTTTATTTTTAAGACCAATTAGAATTCGAGCTACAGACGCATCTAAAAGAACAGTGTCCAGGCAGACAGGAAGAGGGTAGCTCAAAGCCAACCTAGGCTACAGTGTGGCATTGTGTCTCAAAACTGAAGATTCTACTGTGAGCTCATATCCAATCTCACCAAAGTCTACACATTAGCCGCCAGTACTTGCCGTTTGCCAAATACTTCTATGTTTGTTTTTATTAGAGGACAATTCACTCTGTTCTAAAAAATTACAAATGCCTCTACAAAAATGTATATTGGTTATGGAATCTTAGAGAGTTGGTAAAATAAACTGATTGGATTTACTACTACACCAGGAGACAATTAATTCAATGAGAGAGGAGAGAGAGAGAGAGAGAGAGAGAGAGAGAGAGAGAGAGAGA